>NC_142600.1:42810751-43111648 GCF_041222555.1 Hakea prostrata
TTGCAGAATTTTTCCAACCCAAGAAAGAAGAGCCAAGAAAAGTAAGAAAGAAGATCAAGATTCAGTCAAGAAATCTTAGTACACAACCTATTTACACCAATCCAACCTTGGACACCTATAATCCTAACCGCAAGCTCCAAGATCCCCTTGCCTTTGCCGCAAGACCCACAACCCCACCCTCCCTTTGCTATAAGACCCTATCTCCCTTAACCACAAGCCCTAAAACCCCCTTTACCTATACCCGAAATCCTTCCAAGGGCTGAATTTGATTCCATAGCCAAGTTACTAGTTTCCCTAATTCATTACTCCAAACCTCTCCAACCCATCTTGGGTATTGTTTGGGTAATTGAAATCCTAATTCTTCCAATAGAATCCCATAAGATTGTCGGTTCTCAAAGAGGATTCTAGAAGGAACCCAATTTTAGAGTTTAATCTCAAATATTAAAATCCTAGAATTTGGTTCACATCAACTAGCATTCTCTAGTGTAACTTGCACCTGAAGTACTCCAATTTGTTTGGTAACTGATGTATCTCAAATGTTATTTCTTGATGGATTATGTAGATGCCTCAGACAAAAAAAAAATCAATTTCAATTTCATAAAATCCACCTTTCTAACTCAAGTGACACAAAGATAGAAAAGATTTCTAATCATTATTTGACCTCAGCTCTGCTACTTTCTCCCTCTTTCACCTAAGAAGTCATTGAAGTTACTCTCTCCTATAGTCCTATGCAGGAGGAATCTAAGATTTTGAACTGATTCTTAATCCTTGACACTGAAGGCTCCTTTTTAAAGTATGATCCGGAACCCCATTGATTTTTCTTTAAGAATGTTCAATTTTAACATACTCGCATTCCTGTTTTATGGAGAGAGTTTCCTGACTTGACAAACCCATGATCTCTAAGTAGCAATAGAGCAACTCTACTAATGCACAAACATCTGCCCTTCAAAACCAACTTCCATAAATGAAATACAGAATTGTTTTTCTCTAAACAACAAAATAACTATCAAATCTGGATGGGATGGATAATAAGGATAAATATAATTTGGTTCCAAATGGGGGTAGGTTTTGGGTAAGATTAAGATTTAACAAAAGTAAATGGAATGATGGGGAAAATTTTAAGAGTTTTAACAAATTCCCATGGGATGGTTTTGAGATGTCCAGAATCAATATGAGATGTAACAAAGAGTTATAGGTTGTACTAAGGATTCCTGGGAAACCTGTGGTTGGGTATGGGGAGATTTGGTGTTGATTTTGGGTTGTTTCTTGGAATTGTAGGGTAGGTGTAATGGGAGAGTAACACAGGAGAAGGATCTCCTCTTTCTTTCTTTTCCTTTCTTCTTCTTTTCTTCTTCTTTTTCTTTCTTTTTCTTTTTTTTTTCTTTTTTCTGTTTTCTGTTTCTATTTTGCTGCAAGGAAGAAGAAAGAAGAGGGGGAGAGAGAGAGAGAGAGAGAGAGAGAGAGAGAGAGAGAGAGAGACCAAATGGAAAATGGGAGGGGTGTCATCAGGTAGAGGAGGGGTGGGGGAGTGGATGGACCCTGTTGCAAGGGGTAGGGGAGGGCTTAGGGCTGCATAGGGGCCGCGGGGGGTTGCTGCCAAGGTGCTACAGCGGGGGGGGGGGGTTCTAGGGTTGCGCTGAGCAGGAGAAGGGGGGGGGTTGTGATGGAGCTAGGGAAGTGGGAAGGGCTGTGCGTACATGATTTGAAAAGAGGGGAGGTGCTGTAGCATTGCTGGGTCACAGGAAGATGAGAGAAATTTCAGAGATCTAGACAACCGCAGGGTCCTACACAAATAAGACTCTGCTGCACCTTTTTTGCCTGCAATTATCAATAGTTTTTATTCATCCAGACATAAGAAAATTACAAAGTAAGAATGGGCATATTTTTATCCTATTCAGAGACTCCATCCTAAGTGGATTTCCTTTATAGATGAGGATCCCCTTTCAAATAATTTCAACCGTCAAAATAAAGACTTCAAGATCTAATGGAATCTCCTTGAAAATAGATTCCCCCTAAGACTTAAAATTCTAAAGGAACTCTTCTTGTAGATAAAGGTTTGGAAGAGTCTTTCTTTAAAGAAGACTCCCAAGGACTCGAGAATGATCTTTAACTCAAAACTAGACTTCTAAGTTCTAACTGACCAAGGCTCTTCTGAAAATTAAAAAGAAAATTCTGAAAACTAAAATTAGCAAATAATTAGGGCTGGTTTTCACCAAAATATCCCTTTAGGAGGGTTCAGCCACCCCTAGGTGCACCACTTTGAAGTGGCCTTGGGGCCCACTTTAGGGGTTCGGCCAGGGGGTGAATGTGGTTCATATTATACAGCTTTCATATTATTGATATTAGTTCTCCAAATGGCATGTTATTGAATGGAGTCTGATGGAATAGAAGACCTATAACTAAAAGTGCGTGGGACATGCTGTTGTACAGGAAGATGTGGCAGCTAAGTATCGTGGAGTCATGTCATGGGTAGCCATGATTAGCTTTTGCGGTATGATCCAAACTGCGACTATTGCAGCCTTTACAGAGAGAGACCTCACTGCTTGGATGATACAATGGGATGGGAGTCTTCAAGTTCTGGTTATTCTCTATGGGGTAATGCAATACTTTGATAGTCTTAAAAATGAGAAAGAAAAACTAACTGGAGTACTTTGGTTTCATTTATCTCTTTAAAGTCAATACCATTTTAAATAGCTGTGAACAGGGTGTTCTAGTGACAGGGCTGTGCTTTTATGCAATCTCGTGGTGCATATATGAGAGGGGTTCAGTGTTTGCATCAGCATTTCATCCACTGAATATTGTCTTCTCCTTCCTTTTAGAGACTATCATCTTGAGACAAGCTGCTCAGTTTGTGAGGTTGGCCTCTACATTCTATTATTTTTCCTATATTTCAAATTCTTCCATTAATTTAGATTATCTGAAGGTTCTTGGTATTGTAATCTTGCAGCATTGCTGGGGCTGTGTTGGTGACAGTGGGGCTTTACCTCCTTTTGTGGGCCAAATCAAATGATACTGAGCCAACAAAATTGAAGGAAAAAGTTGGAAATTCTACATTAGAATATCATTCTCAGAAACCATTGCTGAGAGATGAACTAATTTCATCATAATTAACACTTGTATAGTTGAACTAGATCTTAATAGTTGCCTCACGGATCTTTTTTGAATCACTGTTGTAGATTATCATTTGATGACTGATAGTCAATGGATTTCACTTTCTTTGTAGATATGCTCTATGAAAGGTGCAGTAGACTCATAGTTCTGACCCCAAAGAGTTTTCTGGCAATAGTCATTTCTGATGACACCTCTTGCTTCGCTAAGCTTGGATTAGCAGAGAGCTCTCATCATTATTTAGCTTTCCACTAGGCCTAACCCAAGAGACTGCTATGGTTAGCCTTGTAATCTTTACTAGGACCCGAAGACCTATCCTCCTTGTGCGGCGTAAATCAGCTTTAAGGATGTCACTCCTGTCTTTGATAATTCAATGATTTGAATGAAAAAATAAATACATGTAGAATGAAGTAGAATATGAACTTCATTACTGTGAAGGCAAGCAACTACTGTTTGGTTAGCAATTAAACTTGAAGTGAAATAGGAACTGATTTGTTGTCAGAATGGATCGAAAGCAGTACATTCAAAACCAAGATTGGGTATCAGTCATCACCTCACCTGGAATTGCCAGCGTGAATATGGTCAGTGGGTAACAAAGACAAGATTCTGCTGTGCACCCTAAGTAATGCATTAATCTCTCTCCAACAGCTTCCAGTATCAATGGATATATAAATGCATCTGAGGAAGATGAAGGAAGACCTTGGTCATTTGAAGACTGTCCTTTGGAGAAGTTGTAGCGAACATCACTGCATGTAACAACACAGTTGAGAACATCATATGGGGGATGGTCAACAGTTAAAAAATCCTAGTGTTTCTCTAACTCCACATGTGCCGAAGGGAAGCAATGAAACCAAGTTTAATGAGGTGCAAGGAGACGGATCAATCAGCCTTATGTGTTTGTTTGATGTCTCATATCTGGCAAGAACCGACTACGAAAGCATCTCAAAGATTC
Organism: Hakea prostrata; assembly: GCF_041222555.1. Lineage (NCBI taxonomy): Eukaryota > Viridiplantae > Streptophyta > Magnoliopsida > Proteales > Proteaceae > Hakea > Hakea prostrata. The sequence goes on from NC_142600.1 coordinate 42,814,812, forward strand.
CATACTGAAAAAATAACAGTATATGTCTTCATTTCCATCCATCCTTGACATGTCTATATGGATGCTCCCATAAACCAACTTATCTTAGTTGTCAAACAAGTATGAAGAATAATAATGCATGAGAGAAATGAAAATATACACAGGTGCCTAAACCCAGACTATATATGTTTTTCAATCTCATTCCTAATATTGATTATCTGGAGTCAAAAGTGAAAATTTCATTGTCATTTCCTTCCTAAGGTTGGAATAATTCCACTTCCAAATCCAAATCTACAATCCGGAATGTAATGGCCAAGTGGCCAACCCATATGGATTCAGCCACAGGCAAAATGGAATTACAATCTCAAATTAACATGCAAGAGGCTTTACAAGATGAATATATAGCTTGATCCCAGACCTTAATTGGAAATCCCTTTACCGTACACGAGACGAAGCATTGTTAGGTGTTTCAACTTTCAAGAGCGAGGGACTTTGGTATCTCCGGCCCCCTCAGGCTAAAGGGTAGCAGCCTGGACCAAAACAGATCGAAGAATGTCATTCAACACCAACTTCATCAATTCCAGTCTCGTCTTTCTGCAAAAGAAAGACATGTCAAGGATGTAGAATTAATGCCTCCTTTTTGGTACAACAACAGTTGAAGCAGAATTCATTTCTCCATATTTTTATTCTTGGTAAAACAAAGTTGAACTTGTCTCAAATCACCCATATTCTCTATTATCCTTGAACATCCAATGTTTCCAAAACTTGTACTGAAGCAGGTGAACCCGTGCATCTTTCCTCTTGCTTCTATAATGCTCCAACCTGGTGGTTTCGTTTTTCAGATCCTTCTGATACATACCCATCCTCACATTTTCAGCTTTGGTCCAGCTCTCAACACTGGCATGCACGTTGCTCAATAATCATGTATGGTAACCAACTCCATGATCCGTTCGGCAGCGTAGGAGACAATTTTATAATCAATCAAAATAAACCCTAGAAGCAGCAAGCAGCAAGCAGAGCGCCCCAAATCCGACCATCTGGTTTCACGACCAGTTTTTCAATTATAGCTAGGGCTTCTAAAAGCTTTCCTGATCGACCAAGATCGAAGATCTACAATCCAAGTATAATGATTATTTATATCTGGTTTAATAGAGTATCTCTCACTCATGTATATAGCTGAAAATTCTACAACCTTCAGTAACAAGACTTAGACCAGAGTGGCTACAAGCAGAAAGCATACTTAAAAAAGGTGATCATTGTTTGGTTTAACACCTTCCTTCTCCATATATATGATAGAAAAGTTCCAGAGCTTCATAACCAAGTCCATGTATCCCATATGTCTCAATCATTAAACTCCATATATGCTATAACATCTCTGTCAACCATTTGATCAAAGCACCTTCTAGCCAAAATAATACTGCCACATTTTGCCTACATATTTAAGAGATCAGAGAAGTTTCCATGGCTTTATTTCCTTCTTCAGGCCTGTAGACCATGTTTTTAATTATATACCCATGAACTCCTTTCCCCAAACATAATGCACCCAAGTGGGTATATGTATGGACAAGATCTCTAAACATGTCAACCCCAGGTTTAGAACCTTCAAATTGCATTTGCTGAAACAAATCAATTGCCCCTTCAAACCCATAATAAGCTCACTCAAGTCGCCAAATTCTTCGGGGATTCCTCCGGTGAGCCTGTTGTTAATGGATAAATCCATATTCTGCAGAGCACCCAACTTGGACAGACTCACTGGAATCGGACCCTCAAGCCGATTCGCCATTAAATTTAGATATCTGAGTTAGTCTCAACTCACCCAATTCGGCCGGAATTTTCACCGAGGGGAGACTATTGTTGTCGAGGTTAAGAGTCTGGAGGTTGCTAAGCAGACCCAATTCCGACGGTGGTATTGGCCCCGAAAGGCTGTTGTTAGCAGCGACGAAGGCGCGGAGGGCTGAGCAGTTACCCAGTTCAGCTGGAATCGGTCCTTCAAGTTGATTCACTTGCAAAATCTGCAAGCTTTCGAGTTGACCGAGTCGCCCAAGCTCTGGAGGAATCGGACCTCAGAGCTGAGGTTACTGAAAGCTAGACCGATCCAGAAAGACCAAGTTGGAGAGATCACCCAAAGAGCTTGGAATACGAGGGCCTGTGAGTTCATTGCTACCTATCCGAAGGACTTGGAGATTAGTGAGCTTGCCGAGTTCAGGTGGAATCGGTCCAGAATAGTTAAAATAAAGACAAAGAGACCAAGTACGTGAGGTTGCAGAGGTCAGGTGGAATGGGCCTGTGAGTTAGTTGTAACTTGTAAGAGAGGTCGAGATAGAGCAGATTGGGTAATTTACCGAGTGACGGAGAAATTGACCCGGCGAGTGACGAGTCAGACAGGTTGAGACCAGTCATTTCAGACAAGCCATTATCACAAGAAACTCCTCTCCAAGTACAGAAATCTGGGTTCTCTGCTGACCATCCTCTCAATACATTATAAGGGTCTTCAACGAACGATTCCTTCACTTCCAAAAGCACACTTAAACTCGGCTTCTCTGTCTCTGCTGTAGACTCAAAACCCATGAACAGAAACAGAACAAGAACAGATAAAATGGTCATCCTCATCTTCATCTCTGCAGAAGCTCAAGAAGCTCTCAATCTCAACCATTTCAGACTCAGGAGAGATCATGAAAAGTGATTTAATGAAGAGACCTTGTAATTGTAAACCCATTTTTCTCTGTTTCCACCGCTTATTTTTGCCACTGCATGTATGGATTGAGCAGCTGAATTGAATTACTTCGTCTCCTGTGCTGCAGACAAGTTGTAATTTGGATGAGATACGGGAAAAATAATTATCTAACCGGATCCGCCCTTGCTTCGACCCTCTACCCCGTCGGTAAGAAACGGACTGACTCACATCTGAGCGGGTCGGGTTTAAAGATAGCTTGCTGAGGAAGAAACCTGACTCAGTCAACAGGCACGCCCGAAACCGTAATTATCGGAGTGGACGAATCGTCAAGGAGACGGTTAACGGCACTTACGGGAGCAAACGATCGTGCTTACTTAGATAACTGCCACGCTATGATCGTGCTAACAAAGAAGTTATCCATTATCCCATTAACGAACGGATCTATTATCAACGGATCTAATCGTTAAGATCGGATGGCCACCCGAGGAAAGCTCAAATAAATCCAACGAAGGAGATTCGAAGGTAAACAGTATATAAGACATGACCTACGTACAAGAGAGGTATTTGAATCGTATTTCATATATTTGTATTCATACTTTTGCTCTGTATTCAAGCAGAGCCTTTTATGATCAGTTCATCAACTGACTTAACCTTCGGAGGTGGACTCCCAACCCCCGTGGTCGGGTCACATTTGACGATTGTTTTTGCAGGTCATTCATCCATGATCTAAGGGCTGAACAGATTTTCGACGCATCATTTGGCACCGTCTGTGCGAAACGCTTCAGAAAGTCATGGTTACTAGATCATCATCATCATCAGCAGCAGCGGCTCAGTGAGATGCTAACACTCAACTTCCAGGAGGGAACAATGCAGATAATATCCCTGAAGGAAGTCGAACTCGTGAAGTATGAGAAGATGGTGGACAAGGGGGCAATAACTAATTGCATCCTCCTAATCCACTCCAACAGCAGTTGGATCAACTGAAGCTCAAATTCTTGGAGATGAATCAGACGCTTCGGACGTTGGTCAGGCAAGTGGTGGCACCGCAGGCTCCTAATCAGCGTGAAGCGGGAAGGTGTGTAAGAGAAGGGGAGGAGGTATTTACCTCTCTTCCACGAGGGCATTCCCCACGAAGGGAAAGAAGGCTTCTAGATGACCAGAATGTTGGTTAGAATTTCCGGGAAGATGCCCGGAGACAAGGCAGAGAACCAAGAAGAACTGGGGAACTCCCTAGAAGAGACGAGTGATTCGAACAACCGCAAGGAAGCACTACACATTCAATGACAAGGTTGGAAATAGGAGTGCGAACTCACTCACCAACCACCAGGCATGCGGTTCAGGACAATGCTCGCGTCACCGATGATCGTTCAGTGCATATTGGCCAAGAACTAGCCAATATTAATCAGAGGCTCGGACAACTATCTGGAGGAAGAATAACTGACGATATATATTCGGTCATTAGAAAAACCCCGTTCGCCGAAGTGATAGCCAGATATCAATTTCCTCATAATTTCCGGTTACCAACTTTTTCTTCGTTCAATGGTTTTGGAGATCCTATCGCTCATATCAGTTATTACCAGCAGACTATGGTAGTGGCTGGTAATTCAGATGAAATCCTTTGCAGGGTATTCAGTTCATCTTTGACCGGAACAACACAGAAGTGGTTTTCGAATCTTCCTTCGGGAAGGATTGTGGACTTTGAGGAGCTAGCACGAAAATTCATCGGTCGATTCTAAAGCAGAATTTAGATCAAGAAGACCGAGGAAACCTTGTTCACTATTAGACAAGGGAAAAGCGAATCGATTCGGGAATACCTTAAAAGATTCAACAGGGTCACGATGGAGATTGAGAATCTAGATGAACAAGTTGCTAAAACTGTTTTGTTCACTGGACTCACCATTCGCAGACTCTTGGAGTTATTACTTCAGGATATGCCTACCACCTATGCTGAACTGGTGCAAAGGTGTCAGAAGCTGTCGAAAACAGGTGGAGGTAACATAGATCTTGGATGTGTGTCAGGGAGACACGAAGGCCTTTACAAAAGAGCAGAATGCTCCGAGAAAAAAGCAAAGCCCAAGCAGCATGTTTGGGATCGAGTTGGAAGGCCCCGTACGGCGTGGCAACAGAGGTCTCCCGATCAAAGCGAGTATACTCCCATGAATACTCCTCAGGCAGACATCTTAAATGTCATCAAGGGGCAAAATATCCTAAAATGGGTACCAAAGCTTCCAACAAAGCCTGGGGAGCAAAATATGGAGAAGTATTGTCGTTTTCATAAGGATTACGGTCACTATACCAATGATTGTAGGCATTTAAAGGCCGATATCGAGAAATTGATATCGCAAGGTCACCTATTCGGCTTCGTCAAGGGGAGACAGACGGAACCACGAGGAACCGGTGACAAAAGGGAGAGTTCGGTAAGTCAAGAGCAGCCAACTGAAGCTCATAAATCTAAGAAAGGCAAAGAAGTGATCAATGCTACTCGATCACCCATATTGACAATATTCAGAGGACCCGAACCTAAGTCACTCCGAAAGTTGAAGGCCAAATCCAAATTTATTGGAACTGGAGAAATGCAAAAGCGGAAAAGACCGAATGGTGAGGATTCGATCACCTTAGGTGAAGAAGATAAGAGAGACGTATGTATACCTCATGATGACGCCATAGTCATCAAGGTAGAGATTGCACGCCGAGAGGTGCATAGAGTATTGGTTGACACAGGATCTACTGCAGACCTTTTATCTTATGAGGCTTATCAAAAGCTCAAAGTCGAGGAAGATCTAATGGAGTCATCATTTACGCATCTTTACGGCTTTGCCGGGTCGTCAGCTATAGCGAAGGATTAGTACAACTAGATTTATTAGTTGGAAGCTTCCCCAAAGAAGCTACTATTCGGGTGAACTTCCCCAAAGAAGCTACTATTCGGGTGAACTTCCTGGTGCTTCGGGAACTTCCGACTTACAACGTCATTCTCGGCAGGCCATCCTTATCAAAGTTAGGTGTTGTGGTTTCGACAAAGCACCTGAAGATAAAATTCCCAACTAATATGGGAATCGGTCAGGTTTCCTCTAACCAAAGAATCTCCTGATAGTGCTACGTGGTGTATCTAAAAGATAAGGAAGGCCCGAAGAAGGCCATGACATTGCCAATAGAGATACGGGACGATTGGGATGAGATAGAAATGCAAAGACCCGAGCCAGTAGAAAGGTTGGAGCGAATTCAGCTGGATCTTGACGATGAAAAAAGAACTACTCATATCGGATCCGAGCAGCTGGAGGAATTCAAAACAGAACTGAAGTAATTCCTTCGGGAAAACAATGATGTGTTCGCATGGTCTGCGGAGGATATGTCGGGAATAGATCGGCAGGTAGCAAAGCACAAACTTTGGATAGATCCAAAGGTAAAACCAAGTTATTCGAAGAGGAGAAGCTTCTCGATAGAAAAGCACGAGGCCATCAGGGGCGAAGTCGAAAAGTTGAAGAATTCAGGGTTCATTGAACTCATCGAATGCCCAATCTGGTTGGCCAATGTGGTAATGGTCAAGAAGGCGAATGGAAAATGGAGAATGTGTACAGATTACATAGATCTCAACAAGGCTTGCCCAAAATGGAGACTGTTATCTGTTGCCCCGGATAGATCTTTTAATAGATGTCACTTCTGGATATGAAACATTAAGTTTCATAGATGCATATTCGGGGTATAACCAGATCCTCATGAACCAAAAGGATGAAAAGTTTACTGCTTTCATGACCGATCGTGAAAGCTTCTATTACAAAGTCATGCCGTTCGGCTTGAAGAACGCAGGGTCTACTTATTAGAGGGCAGTAAACAAAATATTCAAGGATTTGATCGGGAGAAATATGGAAGCATACGTTGATGATATGCTGGTGAAAAGCACAGCAAATCAAAACATATTGAAGATTTGACTGAAGTATTTTTGGTATTTCGGAAATACCAGATGAAGCTGAACCCAAAAAAGTGTGCCTTCGATGTATCGTCAGGGAAATTCTTAGGTTTCATGGTGTCTCAAAGGGGTATTGAGGCTAACCCGGCCAAAATACATGCTTTGATTAACATGGAATCTCCTAAGACCGTCAGGATGTGCAATGCCTAACGGGAAGAATAGCTGCGTTGAACCGATTCATCTCATAGTCGGCAGAAAAATCCTCCCTTTTTTCAAAGCACTCAAGGATTTGAGGGGCAGTAAGGAGGCAAAATGGTCAGAAGAATGTCAAAAGGCGTTCGAAAATCTAAAAGAAACACTGGTTTGGCCAGCCTAGGGAGGTTTCCCCCAATGTGTGGGTTTTGGGCAAGGGGAAATTTTTGGTTCACATCATAACCAATTCTGTTTGAGCTGCTGGGTTCTACCAACGTTGACAATATTGCAGCCCCAGGCAACACAGTGCCCATCCAAAGATTCTATCCGAACAATTTTCATGACACTTTATTGTACAAGCATTATTGATGCTTTTGTCTGCTTTTAATGTTGTGGGCTTTGATTCCTTCCTTTCCCCTGAATAAGCTGCAAATTATGTCTGGATTTGTTGAATATAGATATCCTTCCACATGTGCTTAAATTCCTCCGGGTCTCTCCTTTCATAATTTTAATGTTTGTTATTTTTCTGCATATTATATTGAACAGGGTTCTAGTGGGGCTGGAGAGGGTTTTGAAGTCACAAAATTTGGCCATGGTCGTGTTGCATTAATAGGATTTCCAAGGTTTGCTATATTTCAACGCTTACAATATGGTTTTATCTAAAGGTAGGCTTCCTACCTCTTGTTGTGATTGCTAGTCCACCCTGTTGAAAAGGGCAAATGTTCTTCCCTGCCCTTGATTTGGGGCCAAGGGATGGCAAGACTTTTTATTTGAGATGACCGTCGAACATTGAGATGTCAGGACCCTTATGGCTGTTGTGTGATCGTATATGTAACAGTAGGAAATCTAAAGGAATGCAGTTTTCTAAGATGTGCCAATATTGGTAACGTTGTACTTTAATTGAATGATCAAAACAGTAGCCAATCAAGATCTTTACATAGAGAATTAATTCCAGCTTTGGAAAGATTATCAGTAACTCAAAATCAAATGGTAAGTAGAACTGAACTAAAAATTATATATTGATGATAAAACTAGGATGACAGTATAACAATAGGGGAAGAATTGTAAATTCACAATAGGAATAAATATGCAGAACAGTTCAAAACTAAGTTTTTCTTTGGTCTTCTGTTGTTAAATTTAACTGATGCAACCAATGGTTCTATTTAAGTGACTTTAATGTTAACTTGGGGGGCTGGATTAGGACCCTGGTCGAGCTCTGCTTCAGTTTCCTAGCCAATTCAAGTTATGGTTAGGCCTTTCCCTTTTAGTATTTGGAGTTTATTTTTTGAGTCTTATATATCCATTTCATGTCAAAACAGATCTTTATTTGTAGATTGGGTCCTTTAGAGAGCCCCCCCCCCCCCCCCACTTTCCTTTCTTAAGAAAGACTATCCCTGTCTTTGTTTATGTCTTGGGTTGGAACAAATTACTTTAATTCGGCCCCGCCTACGGATCAGTCGACATTTTTCACAAATTTTACAGGCTTCTTGGTAGGCTTCCCCCAAGGTGATGCCAATTGTCTGCCAAGATGAATTGTGATTGTGGTTCTCATGACTGTGAGGTGATGCAAGGCGGTTTAGGGCATTTGGAATGCTTAGGCGACAAGGTGCCCACCTAGGCGGTTAATGCATTCTAATGTATAGCTATGTTATAGCTCAAAAAGCTAACACTAAGCCACCTCAAATCACCCAAAAGATTAAAAAAAAAAAAAAAAAAAAAAAAAAAAAAAAACGTCAAGATTCTCTTACTTAGTGATTCACTAAAGTCCTATTAAGTTATTAAGTATATTAGGAAAAATAACTAATTATTATTATCAGTTATTCAACTATAGATGTTAAGAAAATAGAATCCAGGATATGGCTCCCAATTGTCTAGGGTGCCCATTGTAAAAAAACAATCCACAAATCAGCATTCTGTTATCTAGAATTTTAGATAATAAGCAGCAGCATGCAAGCATAATTGGACCAAATTTTAAACACCAAAAAAAACAAAATAAAAAGGGAAGAAGAAGAAGATAAAAACAGGGGCAAAAATACTGACAAGTCATCGAGGTACTTGTATTTATTTTCTGTTCATGTAGATGAGAAGCATCTTTGCAGCACTTAACTCCTTTGAATTGCTGACCCAAAGGAGAAGAAGAAAAACCAGCTCAGGTAATGCTGTGTTGATATCGTTGGCTGGAAATATGAGAGTGTGGGAAACATAAAAAGGGAAACTGGGAAACTGAGACGATGAAGAAAAAGAAAAAGAGAAAATATAAATAAAACTTACCTGAGCTTTCTGTTGTAGACGCTGGAGTAGGAAGAATAAAACAACCTGCATGCATTGCCATGGTGATGTTGCTGGCTTGAGATATGAAAGGTATGTGATGCAGAATTGGCAGCATGTACAAGGAAGAGAAAAACCCAATGGTCAAGCCCATCAAAGCCTTAGGATATGATCCAAAACAGCCCATGGCTTACATGGGCTAAGACTATTGTAGTGGGATAAAATGAGCCCATGGTTTCATGGGCTTGGATTACTTTAATGGGAGAATATCAACCCACTATTTTAAACTAAGCCCAAGTCTAGCTTTGAAAAGTCAACAAAAGGAGCTAGTAGGTGGTGTGATTAGTGGTGGGGTATAGTAGGTGGATGTTTCCATTATTGTTTTGACTAGTGGTGTTGGGTAGTAGTTGGATGTTTCCATTAATGTTTGTAGTAGGTTGTGTTAACTAGTGGTTGGATGTTACCATTAATGTTTATGTCTCTTTGGAATGTTATATAAAGAGACTTATGTAAGTGGTGAAGATAACTCATGAATTAAAATCAAATTGCTTGCTAGCATTCCTCCTCTTTGGAGAACCCTTGTGTTTGATCAAGGTAGGTTGGTGTTCGATCCAATCGATCCACCTTGCGGTGTGAAGCCCGGGTGTTACTTGTTACGTTGTTATTATCACTTTCTTCATTATAGTTCTGTCTCTATTTGAAGATCTATTCAGCCCGTTTCGTTATATGTTATTATCCTTATAATATCATTGTAGTTTCAGCCCTCTTTCCCGTCTAAACTTTGTTTCACCTTAAGCTTATCAAATTTGAAATTGATTCCCTGTGAAAAGGTCCTATTTGGGTACTGTTTTAATCAATCAAATACAGTACTACATTATTTGGTATCAAAGCCATGATAGGGAGTAAAACTTTTGGATTGGATACTGACCTTATGGCACAAATGATGGGGATGTTGCAACAATTGAACAACCAACTCACTGCAAGTCACAAGCATGAGGAAGAGAGGCGCTCAGCAATGGCGGCTAGAGTTGTTGCCTCTACTCATGCTCCACACCCTCCACCCATCAAAGAGTTAACCTAAATTCAATAAGCATGTTGGTGATTCTCAAAAGGTAAAGCTTGAACAGCAGGAGTTCATTCACACTAGCCATAACATAGGGCTGGTATTGGCTTTTATTATGAGAGAAGTTACCCCTCAACCTAAGGTGACATTCCCTCCACTTATCAAATAGTTACTTTCTGATTGTCTTAAGGTGGTTCCTGATGAGTTGCCTAATGAGATACCTCTTATGCACAATATTCTGCATGCCACTGATTTGATATCGTGTTCGGTGTTATCAAACCTACCGACCTATCACCTCAGCCTAGCGGAGCACAATGACTTTCAAACGATAGGTGGATGAGTCGCTACATAAAGGATTCATTCAAGAGAACTTAAGTCCATGTGTTGTACCATCATTACTCACTCCAAAGAAGGATGGCTCATGGCGGCACCACTCTGATGATGGAGACACTGAACAAATATTGAGGCTGCCCCAACTCAAACCACTAATCACTAACATCATTGAGGAAGTTTTGGATGACTCTTACAAAACCACTCGTTGTCGCACTGGATACCATGTTTTCCTCGTAAAATGGAAGAATCGTCCACGACATGATAGTACTTGAATTCATGCTGACAATCTCAAGAAACTCGATCCCGATTGGTATGAGCATTACATATCATTCATCCATTTGTCGGAGACGAATGTTTTCAAGGCACGGAGAGTTGATGCATAATTGGTAGCATATACAAAAAAGAGAAAAGCCCAATTGTGAAACCCAGCCCTAACCTTGACCCGGAAACCCTGTTGTTTGTAGGTCCGACAACCTGAAGTAAGGCAAGAAGTCAACTATGGGCCATCTTAGTGGAAGACTTGGTGTTTGGCTTAGAGTCCATGAGTGTTGATGACAGTGTTTTATTTATGGAAACTGCTCCCTGATAAAGATGGATTTAGTTGATGCACTTGGAGTACTCTCTGACTGGGTTCGAAGGCATTTCTACATACTAGGTAAGCCACTTGGTGTGTGTGTAAAACCCCTTTATGTTTAGATTTGATTTGAGCCTTCATTTCCCTGTTTTGAACTTGCTGTCCTGATTGGTCGACTCATTGGTCGATTGGGCTAGTCAACCAATAAATCGACCAATGAGATCTATTTGCTGATTAGGTCTTTGCTTGCTCTATTTAAGTCCAATCTCGAGCCTACTTCGTATTTTCTGCCTCCAAACTCTCTGGAATGAACCAGAGCCCTCTTCAAGTCATCTCCTCTGCATCCTTGGTGATTCTCTTGCATTTACATCAAAAGGTATGTGATCATCCTCCTTTCTTCTTCATCTTTGATTCTCCATTGTTTTTCTTTCTTTTTCTGTTTGAGGACAGTAGAGTTGATGTTGCATCTCTGTTGCAACCATCACTCTATTCATCTTCTCTCTTTTCCTAAGGATTTAAAGCTTGATGGATGATCTTCATCGTCAAGATCATCATTCGCTTTTAAAGGAAACCATGTATTCATCTTCTTTCCTTTTTTAGATTCAATGTTCTTCAACCTTAGATCTGTTTTTCTAGAAGATGTATGCATGTTTTTCATGAATTCTTTATTAGATTAGTAATCCATCATTCCATAGTTTCTCGTCCATGAATTTGCCATGATTGATCTAATTATGGTAAGTTTTTGTTTCCTATTTTGTGACATGAAGACTTGATATTATTAGGGTTTTGAAGTCCTCTATAGACCAATATACTATTCTTGCATATTCCCTCTTGATTGGCGTCTTTTTGAATCACAAAATTCGGATTTTGAATAAAAAATCTCTGATTTTGTCAGTCACTGACTCTGTTGGTCGACTGAGTCAATAGACCAATCAATCGACCAATGAGGACAGTAACCTCATATTTGGTCTGTTTTGGATGATTCGATCTCTTTCCTTCTAGGTTTCTTTCCTACTATGATATATATATACTTGTTTAGGACTTTCTTTCCAAGTTTAGACAAGATCTTCCTTGATCCCCAAGATCCTTTGCGAAGTAATTAAGGTAAGGATAGTGATACGGAGAAATTATGATAAAACCGGGTTCATACCTGGTTCGACCCTTGACCCAGGTCGAGACAGAGGGAACCGACTCGCTCCCGAGCGAACCGGGTCCAGAAGATGGCTTACTGAAGAAGAAAACTTATTCAGCTACAAGCGCGCCCTAATCCTACTTATGGATTAGGGTAATTACCCTAATGATGACAGACTCGAATTGACGGCTGCGGATAATCATTATCGAAGGGACAATCATCACATAACCTAAAGGTTATCTCAGGAGTCCTCTACTAGTCCAAACTAGTAGAAGTCTATTGCTCAACGGATCTAATTGTTAAGATCCAACGACTACCCGAAGAAGTCTCAAGTGCATCCAACGAAGGAGATTCGAAGGTACACTCTATATAAACCTCACTACCATTCGAGGTGAGGGGATCGAAAACACAGAATCAAAGACTCAGGTTCAGATACATACTGATAGACTTAAACTATCAGCACCCTGCTATCTAGATCACCTTTCCCAGTTCTTCATTCCTTAGCTTTGTGCTTCTAGTAGAGCCGTTTGTGATTAAGTTCATCAACTGACTTAGCCTTCGGAGGTGGATTCCCGACCCCAACGGTTGGGCCACATCTGACGCTTTCGTTTTGCAGGTCATCACGAGGAGATCTAAGGGCTGAGCAGATTTTGGACGCATCATTTGGCGCCGTCTGTGGGAAACGACTTGAAAAGCCATGGTGACTAGATCAGCAGCCGCTGCACAACACAATTCCGGTGTTCAGATCCCTGGAGCGAATAATCCAGATATTCCCCCGGGAAGCCAAAATCCTATCGAGGTAGATGATGGTCAGGGAGGACGTAATCCTCCTAATACACTCCAAGATCAATTGGATTAGGTAAAGATTCAACTCTTGGAGGTGAGCCAAGCACTCCGCATGCTCACCAGACGGGTGGTTTTACCACAAGAACCTGATCAACGCGATTCAGGGAGACGTGCATTGCCACGTGATCAGAGATTGGCTGAAGACCGGGATATCCGTCAGAATTTTCGTGAAGGAGATCGAGAACCTAGGAGGATTGATGATCAACCTAGGCGAGACGATCGGTTCGACAGACCGCAAAAGAGTACAACTGATTCAAATACAAGGTTGGATACAGGGGTAAGAACCCACTCACCAACTGTCAGAAGAACCGTTCGCGACGAGCGGAATGCTCGGGAAGGACGGGCTGTTCGTAATGATCGAGTAGTACGAGATGATTGAGTTAATCGGGGTCGTGATCATATTGCTGAAAATCACCCGACCCAAATTGGTCAGGAATTGGCCAACATCAATGAGAAATTAGGGCAGTTGGCTAAGGGAAGAATAACTGAGGATATTTACTCAGTCATTCAGAAGACTCCCTTTGCCGATCCAATTGCGGGATATCAGTTTCCCCATAACTTCCGTTTGCCTACCTTTTCTACATTCGATGGCTCCGGAGATCCAACAGCTCACATCGGCTATTACCAACAGACCATGGCAGTTTCAGGTAATCCTGATGAAATTTTATGCAGGGTTTTTGGTTCATCTCTAACTGGAGCAACACAGAAGTGGTTTTCGAACCTCCCTTTTGGAAGGATCGTAAACTTTGATGAATTGGCGCGCAAATTCATAGGGCGATTCCAGAGTGGAATACATGTCAAGAAAACGGAAGAAACCTCGTTTTTGGTTCATCTCTAACTGGAGCAACACAGAAGTGGTTTTCGAACCTCCCTTTTGGAAGGATCGTAAACTTTGATGAATTGGCGCAAATTCATAGGGCGATTCCGAAGTGGAATACGGGTCAAGAAAACGGAAGAAACCTTGTTTACTGTCAGACAAGGAAAGAACGAATCAATCAGAGAGTTTCTAAAAAGATTCAACAAAGTAACGATGGAGATAGAAAATTTGGATGACCAAGTAGCCAAAACTGCTCTATTCACGGGACTCACTAATCGGAAACTTCTGGAGTTATTACTACAGGATATGCCTGCGACTTATCTTGAGTTGGTACGAGAGATGCCGAAAGCGAGGCTGAAGTTATGGAGATTCTAGACGCGCGCCAAGGAGATAATAAAGTCTCCAATAAGGAATGAAGGCTCCTGAGCAGAAGCAGAAGCCAAAGAAAAATGTACGTGATCGGGTTGGAAAATCTAAGGCTTGGCGCCAAAGGTCTCCCGGTAAAAGTGAGTACATTCCATTGAATGTTCCTCGGGCTGATATTTTAAATATCATCAAAAGAAAAAATATCTTGAAGTGGCCGCCTAAAATTCTTTTGAAACCCGGAGAGCAGCAGGATCGAGAAAAGTATTGCCGATTCCACAAGGACTATGGTCATTATACAAATGACTGTCGTCATCTGAAAGCTGATATTGAGAGATTAATATCTCACGGACATCTATCCGGTTTGTTAGCGAAGGAGGGAGGAGCCACGTGAGCCACGTGCGGCTGCTCCTAAAAGGGATCGTTTGGTTAGTTCAGAACGATCAAGGGAGGCCCCGAAGTCTAAGAAGGGCAAGGAGGTGATTGAAGCTACTCGGTCACCGATCCTTACCATCTTCGGGGGACCAGAGCCCGAATCACTTCGGAGTCTGAAAACAAAATCCAAATTTGTTGGAACAGGAGAGATGCAGAAGCGAAAGAAGCTGAATGGTGAAGATTCTATCACCTTTAGCGAGGAGGAGGAAAGAGATGTTTGTTTACCTCATGATGATGCCATAGTCATCAAGGTAGAGATTGCACGTCGGGAAGTGCATAGAGTTTTGGTTGATACGTGGTCTGCTGACTGACCTAATTTCTTATGAAGTGTATCAAAAATTGAAGGTGGATCGGGACTTGATGAAACCTTCATCCACACATCTATATGGTTTTGCAGAGTCATCTGCAGTGGCGGAAGGATCGGTCCAGTTGGACTTATCTATTGGAAGTTTTCCTAAGGAAACAACCGTCCGAATCAATTTTTTGGGGGTTCGGGAACTGCCAGCTTATAATATGATCCTCGGGCGACCATCTTTATCCAAGCTAGGTGCTATTGTTTAGACAAAACACCTGAAGATAAAATTCCCGACTGATATGGGAATTGGTCAAGTCTCCTCTGACCAGAGGATCTCTCGGCAATGCTACGTTGCGTATTTAAAAGACAAGGAGGGCCCGAGGAAGGTAACTGCTCTACCTATAGAAGTTCAAGACGATCGGGAAGAGGCAGAGATGCAAAGACCCGAACCAGTGGAGAAGCTGGAACAAATCCAGCTATGTACCGAGGATGAGAAAAAGGTTACTTATATCTGGTCTGAACAGCTGGAGGAATTTAAAGATAAGTTGAAGTTATTTCTTCAACAGAATAAAGATGTATTTGCATGGTCTGCTGAGGACATGCCAAGAATCGATCGGGTCGTCGCAGAGCACAAACTCTGGATAGATCCTAAGGCGAAACTAGTGATACAGAAAAGGAGAAATTTCTCCATTGAAAAATATGAAGCCGTTCGTAGCGAAGTTGAAAAACTCAAGAATTCTGGTTTCATAGAACCAATTGAATGCCCAACTTGGTTGGCCAATGTGGTAATGGTAAAAAAGGCGAATGGGAAGTGGAGGATGTGTACAGACTACACAGATCTTAACAAGGCTTGCCCTAAAGATTGCTATCCGTTGCCTCGGATTGACCTCTTGATAGATGCGACTACAGGATATGAAACTTTAAGTTTCATGGATGCCTACTCAGGGTATAATCAGATCCTTATGAATAAGGAGGATGAGAAGTTTACGGCTTTCATGACTGATCGTGAAAGCTATTATTATAAGGTCATGCCTTTTGGCCTGAAGAACGCAGGAGCAACATATTAGAGGGCCGTCAACAAGATTTTCAAAGAGATGATAGGAAAGAATGTTGAAGCTTATGTTGATGACATGCTAGTGAAAAGCTTTACAAAAGAAAATCATATTGCAGATTTGACTGAGGTATTCTTAGTACTGCGAAAGTATCAAATGAAGCTAAACCCAGAAAAGTGCGCCTTTGGAGTCTCCTCAGGCAAAATTTTGGGCTTCATGGTATCACAGAGGGGAATTGAGGCTAATCTTGCCAAAATACAAGCTCTGGTTGATATGGAGGCTCCCTGCAGTGTTTAACAGGGAGAGTTGCTGCTTTGAATCGATTCATCTCCAAGTCTGGAGAAAAATGTTTGCCTTTCTTCAAGGCACTTAAAGACTTGAAGGGCAGCAAGGAAGCAAAATGGACTGAAGAGTGCCAGAAAGCTTTCGAGGAGTTAAAAGAAGCACTTGGACAACCACCGATCTTGTCCAGACCGGAGAAGGGGGAAATATTATAGCTATATCTAGCGACGTCCCTTTCAGCGGTTAGTGCGGTACTTGTTCGTGAAAAAGATAAAAAACAGTGGCCGATTTACTATGTAAGCCACGTGCTGCTAGATGCGGAGACAAGATATTCGCAGATTGAGAAGCAGGCTCTGGCTCTCATGATGGCCGCCAGGAAACTAAGGCCATATTTTCAGGCTCATCCAATTGAGGTATTTACAACTTTTTCTCTTAGTAAAGTTCTTAATAAACCTGATTTGTCTGGAAGGATGGTGTCCTGGTCAATTGAACTCAGTGAGTTCCAAGTGAGCTTTAAGCCCAGAACTACAATCAAGGCTCAGGCATTAGCCGATTTTGTAGTAGAAACTACTGCACCGGTGGAACCCACCATCGAGGATCCCATTATACCAACCACTTGGGAGGTATATGTGGATGGTTCAAGTAATAAAGATGGAGCAGGAGCTCGAATTCTATTAAAAAGTCCAGCAGGATTTATTATTCGATATGCTTTGAGATTTGCATTTGAAGCAAGTAATAACGAAGCAGAATATGAAGCTCTGATAGCAGGACTTCGGTTGTCAAAAGCATTATCTATTGCAGATGTTACTATTTATAGTGACTCTCAACTTATAGTCAACCAAGTCCAGGGGGAGTATGGTATTAAAGAACCACGCTTGTAGAAATATCAAGAGATAGTACAGGCATTTCAAGGCCAATTTCGGAATTTGAAGATATCTCAGATTTCGAGGAATGAAAATTCAGTGGCAGATGAGCTATCCCGACTAGCCAATGCCGAAGAAAAGAATCTAGACCCTTCGGTCTATATTGAAGAGATAACTTTTCCAAGTTATCATGAGAAATAAATTTCTTATATTGAAGCAGAGCGTTGCTGGATGGATCCGATAATCGAGTATCTGAGAGATGACAAATTACCCGAGGATCCGAAAGAGGCAAAATTGATCAAGATTCAATCAGCTAGATTTGTCATACAGAATGGGAGACTATACAAAAGATCTTATTCTGGACCCCTTATGAGATGTATAGGCCTCGAAGGAGCAAAATCAGCTTTGGCTGAGGTTCATGAAGGAATTTGTGGAGCTCACATGGGTGGACGAGCCCTAGCTCACAAAATTCTGAGACTTGGGTTATATTGGCCTAAGGTCCAAGAGGCTGCTATGGAATATGTTCGTCGGTGTGGTAACTGTCAAATTCATGCTACAGTATCGAAGCGCCCGGCGGAAACCATGACTTCAATTTTAGATCCCATTCCCTTTGCGATGTGGGGAATTGATATAATGGGTAAATTCACCAAGGCGTCAGGCGGACGGGAATATCTGATAGTAGCAATTGATTACTTCACAAAATGGGTTGAAGCCAGTGCACTGGCGGCAATTACTGAGAAAAAAGTAGAGAAATTCGTGCTTGAATCAATCATATATCGCTTTGGGATTCCAAAGATTATCGTCACTGACCATGGTACTCAGTTCGACTATCCACAATTTGAGCAATTTTGCGGAACATATATGATCGAGCATCGTATGTCCTCAGTGGCATACCCCCAGAGCAATGGATAGGTAGAGGTTACTAACCGAACGCTACTGGAAGGAATAAAGAGAAGACTCGAAGCTGACAAAGCTTCTTGGGTCGAAGAACTTCATAATGTACTGTAGGCCTATAGAACTATGGTTCGAACACCCACAGGAGAAACTCCATTCAGGTTGGCATATGGATCTGAAGCATTGGCACCAGTGGAGATAATGGCGGGGACATTATGGGATCGTGAGTTCGAGGAAAAAGCAAATGAACAAGGACTGCTTGATAGTCTTGATCTGTTGGACGAAGTTCGGGCAAAGGCAATAGCACGAACTCAACATTATCAAAGAAGGATAGCATCTCATTATAATACTCGAGTGAAGAATCGTCGGTACTTAGCTGGAGATTTGGTGTTGAGAAACACCCTAGCTTCCGACCCGCGTCACCAAAGAAAATTGGATCCTTCCTGGGAAGGACCTTATATGGTTGTAAAACCAGTCGGTTCAGGAGCTTACAGGCTGAAGAACATCAACACCCAGAAAGAGTTGGATTGTTTGTGGAATGCTAGGCATCTCAAAAAGTTTTATCCTTGATGATGATTTCAATTTTGTTCGCGATGTAATCATTTTCAACTCAATCAATGCAATTTTTGGCTTTCAACAAACTATCTTTTGATTGGGGGGCATCATACACCACATTCAAGAACAAGATCCAACTATAAGGCATCGGATGAAAATTCGTGTGGGTCCTTCAACACTTATGGAATTTTTTCGGACTTTCTTAAGTCGAGGCATCGGATGAAAATCCGAGTGAGTTCCTTTTGCAAGGCGTCGGTTTGAAACCCGAGTAAGTTCCTTCAAGACTTATTGAATTTTTGAATTATCCTTAAGTAAAGGCATCGGTTTAAAACCCGAGTGAGTTCCTTCTCAGACTTATTGTATTTCTCCGGAAATCCTTAAGTAAAGGCATCGGTTTAAAACCCAAGTGAGTTCCTTCTCAGACTTATTGTATTTCTCCGAAAATCCTTAAGTAAAGGCATCGGTTTAAAACCCGAGTGAGTTCCTTCTCAGACTTATTGTATTTCTCCGGAAATCCTTAAGTAAAGGCATCGGTTTAAAACCCGAGTGAGTTCCTTCTCAGACTTATTGTATTTCTCCGGAAATCCTTAAGTATAGGCATTGTTTCAAACAACTAAGACCTAATTCAACAGCAATTCGAGTGGCTAGCAAAGCTCAAGATGAAGTTAATTTCTTATTTCTTCAAAAGATCGAAAGAGGCCAATATCAAAACAATTACAAGAGCTGGATACAATCTTCGGTCAAAAAAGAAAGTCATCATCGGTGACTGTTAAGAAGTTATACAAGATCGACACGACTTTGCTAGAACAAACATATGAGTCAACCATTGGTGTGGATTCAAGGAAAAGAAGAGAAGAAATGAGGATTACAAAAAATATTTCGGTATGCATAAAATCCTCCGCAATTTCATACTCTTTGTCCAGCTTGCCCAGGAGAAGTATGGTCCTTGACCAAACTTGCATTCAAGACGAGCTCGTCATAATTGACTTCTTCCAGGGGAGAATAAACAGGAGAATCTTCCAGATAATGCATAATATCTGGATCGGAAGGTGGAGGATCAATCTTATCTTTGGTTCAGTCGGGAGAAGGAATACCCAGGTTGGTAAATACTTCAGGATGGCAAACAACACTGTAGGGAGTCGTATCAAAATGAGGATCCTTCCTTAATATTGATTCCCATACTTCGTTCTCACCATCCCGGTACGGCTGCAAGTTATAAGCATTCAACATATCAACAAAGGGCTTATTGTGTAAATACTTGAAGACGCAGGCTCTGCGAACATCAGTTGGAAGGGATTCGGGCAAAGGAACGACAGCTTGCCTTTGAGGTAACGTTTCAGATCCTTTGGCTCCCGACTTTCCAATTGCTCGCTCCGATCGCCGGATCTTCTCCCCGGCATCATCCAAGTCCGACCGAAGACGACCGATCATTGAATTCTTTTCTCCCCGCCACATCCCAAGCTAGTTTCGAAGGCGAGCAATCTCAACATCTTTAGCTTCGAGAGATTTCCCGAAGCTTGGAAACTTCATTGCTCAACCTACTGAGCCTAGAAACTGCTTCCACTTGGTTGTGGAAGTTACCAGTAAGACTCCTGCAAACAACTTCCGAGTTAAAAAGGAGCAAAAGAGGAATTTTTCAGAATCAAAGGATAATGAAGAAAGACTTACATCACCAGTGACTTCGTAAAGACTTCATCTGGAAGTTTGGAAAGAATTGCGCTCTCAGAAGTCATTCGAGCAGCAGTACACCATTCCAACGCTCTGTCAAACTCGTTTGACACTAATTCAGGCGAAGGATGAGAAGGATGAGCTGCATCAAGAGAAGGATGAGCTGCATCACTTGTCACCCGACGGCGCTTCCTGGTGGCAAAATCCTCCAACTCGGAAGGAGAGGAGGAGGATGCCAAACAAGCACTAGAATTGGAAATAGGAGTAGCGCCTTTTGGGACCACACCTTCATCAGATGCCAACATAGTTGCTTCAGATGCCCGAAGAGTCTCCTTCGGGGGTGCACCAATAGTCTAACCAGCAGGGGCGTCGATAGCTCCATCAACAATGGAGTGATCAAGATCTTCCTGGGAAAGACGAGCGGTCACTTCAGGAAAAAGAGGCGCAGGGACGACATCAATAGAAACTGTGGGAATCTGACATGAAGATTCACCAACAGCAGTCGCCCTACACTGGGAGGATTCACTAGCTGAAACCACCTCACAAGCCCCAACCACCGCCGACGGAACGATTTTCTTGCTAGACTTCGCTCTGATAAAGTTCGGGTTGATCTTGGGAGCCACTATGCAAACAAAAAAGCCGTATCAGTACAGAAATCCAACGACGACAAAAAGAGGGAAAACCCTAGTTCTCTATCAATTTTGACAAACCCGGTTAAATAAACCCCAAGTATTACTACTGTGTAGTTTACTCAGGGGGGAAGTGGGGAAAGAGATGAGTAATCAAAAAACTCACTTGTTCAGAAGTTGATAAGAGCTATTGTTGGAGTACAAGGAATACGGAAGCAGGCAGAAGGACGGAATGTCGCTTTAGCACTTTAGCAAATCTAACTTGCAGATAGCACGATAGATGAAGAGTACCCACGAAGGCTTTAAATAGCCTCAGGTATTAAGACGACGATTGAAAGCTAAGGACAACCAATGGCCCAGATTGAAATGACGCTTCGAAAGAAAACAAGATCAACGGCCGGAGGGATGCCACATGGAAACATATGGAGGCGAGCACCCGATGCAAAGATACCTCCAATCGTCGCACCGCCATTATAATAATGGGTGTATTTTCGATTCATTGGAAATAGTGAATGGTGTACAAAAGCAAGAAAACGTTTGGACTTCGCAGAAGGGAAACGTGTGGACTTTGCAATAAATGAAGTAGTGGGGAAGATTAATGCATCTTTCCGAAACGCATCTTCACAATATTTCTACAAGATTATTATTCGGCAAGGAATGTAAAGTTAAGTGATAAGTTTTATCATTTATACTTTGATATTCAAGGCAAGATTTAGGCAGGAGACGGGGAAATGGAAAGGCCAACATGAAAAAGAAATGTCTATTCATTAACAAGGAGGTCAATCTTTACAAAGAAACAAAAGATAACTCCCTAAGCCTCTTCTTCATTGTTGCCCGAGGGAGAACTTTTCTCAGGATCTTGAGAAGAGCCTTCCTCAAGAATGACATTGGCTGAGTCCTCTACAACAGCAACTTGAGACTCGGCTTGTGATTTCTCCTCTGGAAGCGCCGGCTCGTCAGCCAGGTATGCATCATATTGAGGGTCAGCTGGAAAAGGATCATTTTCTTCTCGAGCCCAGTCTGGGAGATCCATGCCTAATGTCCCGAAGACCTCTTTATGGCACACCTCACGGAAGGGAGCAGTATCGAAGTTAGGGATTGCTGCGAGAATTTGCTCCCAAACGTCGTTCTGCCCCAAGCGATAATCTTGAATATTGAAGGCACCTAGCAGCTCGGAGAAAGGTACGCTGTTCAGGTATTTCCGAACACACTCCTTCCGGAGCTCTGGCTTTATATGCTCGGGCTTGCTAGGGATCGCCAACTTCAGATATTCTTCGTTCTCCCTACATCGAAATTCAAGCCTGCCACCGAACAACGTGGCAACTGCTTTTTGCTTCCTGGCCTCGCGCTTGGCTGCAGCGGCACGAATCTTCGAAGCATCAAGGGCCTCCCTGAGGGAGATCACTTCTTCCTCATGCTTTTTCTGCAGCTCCTCAGTAGCTGCAGTCACCGGTCTATTTCAGAATTGGCCTTGACCAAATTCTCTTCACAGGTTTGCAGCAAGGAGCTGGTGCGGCCAACTCGGCTCAATGCTTCCATGTGTTGATAAAAGCTCAACACAACATTCCTGGGAAGGCGGAAAATATCAGAAGAAGTCATAAGAAATTATGAAAAAATAAGTAAGCAAGAAGACTGGTACCTTGTGGATTGACTAACAAGGGAAATGTCATCCAGGGCTTCAAATTCCTGGCGATCAGAAGGAGCAAGACTGAGGGAGCTCCACTCTGCAGCTTTCTCAGGATCCCGAGTCACCCTATCGGTCAACTTCAGGGTCCATTGGGGGGTGAAGACCTCCTCACAATCCATTATTTTGGATTTTTTATGGGAGGAAGCATCAATTATGTCATGCCTCCTTTTGGTTCGGGCGAAGGAGGAGACATTAGACCTCTCCACCATTGGCTTCTTCCCTTTACCCGAAGCATCAGCCACGGGCCTGATATTCTTGATACCCCTATAAGAGGGGTCGGGAGAGGGAACATAAGCCTCTTGATCTACGGTCAAGGCTCTGGGTGATCGTTGCTCGGCTGTCACAACGGCCCTAGCGGCCTTCACTCGCAGGTTCTCGGGGTTCATTCTTGGAGGCACTGCAAAGAAGAATGACGAGAGTCAAAATTAAAGACATATCACTTCAGTAAAATTAAAAGATGATGGTTAGAAGCTCACAATGAGCCAAGCCCTAGTACTGAAGAATGGAGTTATACTCCACCTCAAGTCCATGTATCTCTTGATACCATGGAATGGATTTGATCTTCTTGACGGCCGCCTTGTCTTCTTCGGATAAGGGAAGGCCTCGGTTATTCTCGGAAGAAGAAGTACACCCCCTCCAGGCGGTTGGGAAGTTAAGATCTGATGGAGGCGCTCGACAGAAAAAGTATCGTTCGCGCCATCATTTGTGGTTAGAAGGGCAAGTTCCTTTGGCAAGGATGCTGCCCCTCCAATCAAGTTCAGCCTTATTGCGTTTAGACAGAAAAACTCATCTGGGAGGATGGGAGATAGAAAGAACATGAAAATGTACAAAGAGAGAAAGAGATGGCGTAATGCCAAGTTCAAAACACAAACCCAAGAAGCCGACGATGAGACGCAAGCTATTGGGAAGGAGCATTCCGGGACAAATGTCCCAATGATTCAGAACTGCGGAAAACAAAGGATTAAAAAAGGGAAAGCGAGCCTCGCTTTCCAGTGCATCTATATACAGAGAAAATTCACCCGAGAGGGTTGAATCAACCCTCTCATCAGGATGGGGGGCCCTAACCTGATAAGAGGAAGGAAAATCAAAATCTTGGATGGCTGAAAGAAGGGTTTTCTCATTATAAATAGAGGGAACAGAGTCAGGTCCACCATCGGACCTGGAAGTTTGAGGCTGCCTAGAAGACTTGACAATCTTGGAAGATCCAGACTCGAGGAAGGCAAGAGGAGTTTCAGTTTTTCTCTCTGAACCTTACTGAGAAACTTCAGCAAACTCGCACAGAGGACGATTTAGGGTTTTGTTATCACTATCCGACTGTTCGGAAGTAGGAGAAGCAAAAGCCTCACTGCTATTACCAACACTGGGTACCAGAGAAGCCCCATCGTCTGCCATTATTTGTTTCAGTAAACTACGAAAAGAAAAAGACCAAGAAACTTACCGATTCAAGGTGAGGCGAAGCTTGAGAGCAAGAAGGCGCGAAGCGGACAACAAAGGTTCAAATTCCAGACAGGAAGAATGAAACCTACGAAGACAATGAACCGCTTTTAAAACTCCCGCACGAGTGTTCGGGAATCTGAACGATCGAGATTGATTCAAAATCAACGATCGAGATTGAAAGACGTTTTGAGAGTTTGAACTCACGAATCCGAAATAGGCGTTGGGAAACTGTCGCTTGGATTACGTGAGCCATGACAGATTGACTGCAAGGAGACACGTGGCCTTACCCTCACAACGCTCGAGGAAAAGTGACCACCGCATTAAATGTGATATGACATTTAATTAAGCACGCTAAGATTATCGCCTGACGAAGAACCCAGTTAAAAACCAAGCCTTCGGGATCGACCGAAAGCTTGGTCTGGGGGGCTTGTGATACGGAGAAATTATGATCAAACCGAGTTCATACCTGGTTTGACCCTCGACCCCAGTCGAGACAGAGGGAACCGACTCGCTCTCGAGCGAACCGGGTCCAGAAGATGGCTTACTGAAGAAGAAAACTTATTTAGCTACAAGCGCCCCCTAATCCTACTTATGGATTAGGGTAATTACCCTAATGATGACATACTCAAATTGACGGCTGCGGATAATCATTATCGAAGGGATAATCATCACATAACCTAAAGGTTATCTCAGGAGTCCTCTACTAGTCCAAACTAGTAGAAGTCTATTGCTCAACGGATCTAACTGTTAAGATCCAACGACTACCCGAAGAAGGCTCAAGTGCATCCAACGAAGGAGATTCGAAGGTACACTCTATATAAACCTCACTACCATAGGAGGTGAGGGGATTGAAAACACAAGAATCGAGACTCAGGTTCAGATAGATACTGATAGACTTAAACTATCAGCACCCTGCTATCTAGATCACCTTTCCCAGTTCTTCATTCCTTAGCTTTGTGCTTCTAGTAGAGCCGTTTGTGATTAAGTTCATCAACTGACTTAGCATTCGGAGGTGGATTCCCGACCCAGGCGGTCGGGCCACATCTGACGCTTTCGTTTTGCAGGTCATCACGAGGAGATCTAAGGGCTGAGCAGATTTTGGACGCATCAGATAGTTATTTCCTTAATTACATAGATTGCATGATTTAGTTTCCATATTTGAATCTCTTTGATTTATTTCCATAAATATATTCTTATATTGACTTACTACTGATGCAACTACTTTGATTACAGTAGCATTACTTGTTTATGCTATTTAGTTCATATATGATTTACTTGCCAATTATATACATGTTGGATATGTTATTGATTTCTTTCCATATGGGGAGTTACTATATTTGTGATATGATTGATTCATGGTTGTGAATGATTAGGTATGGTTTGGAAAGGGGAGGTGTCCTTTTGACACTTCTGTCCTTGGACACCTACGGGAATATTATTGGATGTTTCCGGAGATGCCCTTTGGACACCTTCCTAAACTGTTGGTTGACATACTTAGGGCTGTGTCTAGTAGTGTTTGGCTAGGATGTCTCGTTATATCAGACCCTAATCGGAGGGGTATTGAGACCGAGAGACCCGTGGTAGCAATGGGGATTCATGGGCGCTCAAGACTGGTAACCAACCCGTGAGAGGACAGGAATCACATTGTGGGGGCCATTCATTGGTAAGGTTGCATATGGTAGACTTGGGCTCACAGGTGCTCAAGACCGGTAACCAACCCGTGAGGGGACATGAGAGCTTCCCGTTTACCATATGTGGATAACCAATAGGGTTGATGAGTCTGTAGTCAGGGACTATGAGGACTCTAGTGTGAAGGATACCGGAAAGGATCGCTAGGGGCGAGGAATGGACGTATCTGGATCTAAGTTGATGTGACTAAGTAGAAGACTTGCATTTGGCTAGGCTTTAACCCTGACATGCGCCAATACTTAGACCAATGGTGATGTGAGAGAGCAGTGATCTAAACCCCACCCATGGAATGTCCCGAGGGATGCCGGACCCACTACCAAACGGCGTTGTGTGATGAGACCTTCCTAAAGAAGTACGGTGCTATGAATTAAAGCATGTCTTCCAATAGAGACCAGCATACATAGAGTTAGAATCATATTGCATCATATGTTTTATATCACATTGTATCTTACTTTGCGTTGAAATACTGCTATTTATGTTATTATGGATTAACTGTCTTACTAGGTTTCTTTTGAAACTCACTCCTTTTGTACTATGTATTGTTAGATTTCTCTACAGGTTCTGAGTATCATGACTGCCGTATGAAGAAGCGCAAGGAGAAGAGACATACCTCCACGAAAGTGATTGTGGTTACGACGATCACATTGAAGATTCCACGGGTGGTTATGCTGCGTATGATGCTTAGTTTGACAATAGAGTGGAAGTGCCCTTGCGCCATTTTTGAGATTTATACTTATAGAGATGTCCTCTATAAGATTGAGAACGATTTAGTTACTCATTGTACTTGTTATTGGGATTAGTTTGATCTCTTTTCTTTTTCTTTCTGAACTACTATTCCGCTGGTGGTAGAGTGAGATTTTCGCCTCACTTTACTTTATGATTTTGATATTATTGTTACCTTTCGTACTCTGATGATATATGATTTATTCCTTCCTTATTTGGATCTCTCATTTATACTTTGCACATTGATTATTTATGTTCATGATTATGTTATTGTCTATGTGGGAGGTTGATTACCTCGATACTTGATCTTCGGGGCTGTGGATCACCCACTCGGGTATGCCAGGTAGGGTACCTGCTAGGTGGATGTGACACCAATGGTCAAGCCCATCAAAGCCTAAGGATATGATCCAAAACAGCCCATGGGTTGCATGGGCTAGGACTATTGTAGTGGGATAAAATGAGCTCATGGTTTCATGGGCTTGGATTACTTTAGTGGGAGAATATCAGCCCACTATTTTGAACAAAGCCCAAGTCTAGCTTTGAAAAGTCAACAAAAGGATCTAGTAGGTGGTGTGGTTAGTGGTGGGGTATAGTAGGTGGATGTTTCCATTATTGTTTTAACTAGTGGTGTTGGGTAGTAGTGGATGTTTCCATTAATGTTTGTAGTAGGTTGTGTTAACTAGTGGTTGGATGTTACCATTAATGTTTATGTCTCTTTGGAATGTTATATAAAGAGACTTATGTAAGTGGTGAAGACAACTCATGAATTGAAATCAAATTGCTTGCTAGCATTCATCCTCTTTGGAGAACCCTTGTGTTTGATCAAGGTAGGTTGGTGTTCGATCCAATCGATCCACCTTGCGGTGTGAAGCCCGAGTGTTACTTGTTATGTTATTATTATCACTTTTTTCATTATAGTTCTACCCCTATTTGAAGATCTATTCAGCCCGTTTCATTATATGCTATTATCCTTATAATATCATTGTAGTTTCAGCCCTCTTTCCCGTCTAAACTCTGTTTCACCTTAAGTCCATCAATCCTTTCACGGCTCCTAGATGAGTACAAAGCATTGAAGTTATTGAGTGGAATCAAGGCGGGGAGGGGGGCCCGGGAAATTTCTCACCTATTTTTTGCAGATGATACATTTTTATTCTGCAAAGTGGATACAGAAGAAGTTCTGGCTCTCAAAGCGGTCCTAGAACTGCTCTCAGATATTACGGGGTAGGAAATCAACTTCGAGAAAAGTGGAGTTTTTTCCAGCAGGAATGTAACAAGGGGTACTAGAAATACCTTACTCTCAATCTTGAAGGTCAAAGAAATCAAAAAGGAAACTATGTATTTGGGATCGAATTTGATTTCGGGAAGGGGGAAGCCAAGATGCTGCACACTGTGGTGGAGAGGATGTCAAAGAAAATGGCAATTTGGAAGGCATCAAATCTCTCTTTCGCAGGAAGAGGAGTTTTGATGCAAGCATCAATTCAATCAATGGCACTATATCAAATGCAGGTTTTGAGATTTCCCAAGCCACGTGCAAAAAAATAGATGCCATCTGTCAAAGATTTTGGAACGAGCACCCAAATAAAAATAATCAGTTGAATCTTATATCGTGGAGCAAATTGTGTCAACCAAAAGAATTGGGTGGTATGGGCTTCAAAAAAATGGAGGATTACAACTCGGCAATGTTACTTAAGCAAGGGTGGCGATTAATCACTAATCCAGAAGCTCTGTGGGCAAAGATTCTCAAAGCCAAATACTTCGAGGATCGAAGCATCTTTGACCCGGCCAGTGGTCTCTACAAAAAAGGGCTCTTGGATATGGTATAGTATTGCCAGTGTGATCCCCCAACTAAGGACAATGGTTGCTAGAAAGATAGGGAACGGTCGCAGTACTTCTTTCTGGTTTGATCCATGGGTACAACATCATACACAAAGCACTAGGACATATTAGGACTTCAACAGATGGTCTACATAAGCAACAGTAGCTGGAATGGTTGAAGCTTTCCAGAACCGGAATCAGAATAGGGAGTTTTTCCCAAACCCTTTATCTTCTTTTATCCGTCATATCAATTTGTCGAATATTGAAGACTTTTGGTCTTCCTTAATCTCCCCAAATGGAGAGTTTTCTGTTAGACTTGCCTATAAGGAAATAATGAAACAAAGGTTAGGGAATAATAACCTACCATCTGCAAAGTGGTGGATACTTATGTGGAAACTTCCCATACATCCCAAGTTTAAAGTTTTCTTTTGGCGGGTATTAAATGAAGGACTTCCAGTTAGGGCAAAACTTGCTCGGTGGTCAAATATGAGTGCGGAATGTGCCATATGTGGAAAATCTGCGGAAACGATATGGCACATCTTCATTTCATGTGAGTGGGGAAAAAGAATCCATGCTGCGGGACCACTAGGGTTCCGCATTGAATACTGGCAAAGTTCATCGCTTCTCAATCAATGCATCAATATGTTGTCACAATTGTGTGAAGAAAAGGCGCGATGGGTTATGTCGGTATTCATAATAACATGCTATTTCATTTGGAAGGGTAGGAATGAAAGGGTGTTTAACCTTAAATCACCTAACCCAACAGTGGTGTTAATTAACACAAACCTTTGGATTAAAAGGTTGAATCTTCAAAGGCTTGAAGAAACTATCTCAATGAATAATAATGATTTCCGCAACAACAACGTGGAGTTAAATAATCTAGATGATGACTTCTGTTTGCATATTTCTCAAACTAACAAAAACATTTTGATATGCGTAGGGGTTTCTCACCAGCACCTAGGAATAACAAGTTGGAGCATTGGGATCTGCAAAGACAGGCATATACTGTCTGTCAATTTTGGAAAGCGGGAATGATATGGATTGTTGGATACCATACTTTCTGGCCTACAGTTAGGCATGCATATAGCGGAAAGAAGGGGGATAACTATAGATGAAATCTGGACTAACTATCATAAAGTTAGGCAACTATTACCTTGGCCAACAATAGAGAAATGGTCTTTATAGGAACTACAAAGGTTAATGGATTTAGCTAATACAACAAGACAGGTGAAATTTGTAGACTTCCCTAACCCAATGCTTCAATTATGTTTTGAAAAGTATGCACATTTTGCAGCTTCACAGCGTGTTAATTGTAGTATTAAATCAAGTACAATATGTAAGTGTCTTCGACACTAAACTTTCCTTTAATTAAGTTTTTCTTGCATCAAAAAAATAAATAAAATACAGTACTACATTAGTATGGGGAAGAGACAAGTGTGAAACCGGGAAGAAGGAAGAAGGAAGAAGAAGGTGCCGGAATGTCAAAGGCTGTTGTACTGCTACCTATCCATTGTTGGCCTTTGAAGTTAGTGTTTATACCTCCATATGGGATCATTCTCTAATGCAATTGCATTGAAACAAAGGTTGGTTGTTCATTTTGTTGGTTATTGTAGAAACTGCATGGTTCTGATTCCCTTATCTTTGCAGATAGCTAAACTTACATTTTGTTGGCACTGTGGGGAAGTCAACACTTTTAACACAGTTGACGGGGACACATTTTGAAGCTGCATCCTATGAGTTCACAACACTCACGTGTATTCCTGGTATTATCCATTACAATGATACTAAAATTCAACTTCTTGATCTTCTTGGAATCATTGAAGGTGCTTCAGAAGGCAAGGAGCGTGGTAGGCAGGTAGACAACCTAAGAAATTCTTTGATGTCATTATTTGGTTATGTAGCAACTTTCGTATAGACTCACATCAGTTCTCTCTAGCATCTCCTGTCTCTTGCCCTATGACAATTGTCACATCCTCCCAGCCGGTACCCTAACTGGCATACCCGAGAGTGTGATCCACAGCCCAAAAGATCAAGTTTAAGAACGATCATATCCATTTCGCACAATAACATAACAAAAGCAAGAACAAACATAATGTTCAAGTAATTTATAATAAAAGTCAAGAAAGATCCAAAGGACACTAAGAATATCGAGTGCGGAAAACATGATACCAAAAAAAGGCAATGTAGAGAAGCGAAAATACCCACAAACAATCGGAAGGTAGATCGAACTAAGTAAAGCTCAAGCAATACAAGTAAAGTAAAGATAAGTCTAGAAGAAACAAGAGAAACTAATCCACACTCAGGCCCTCATCTTCGGCCACTTCTCACCGCCCCATATGGACCGCACAATTTCAAACCAGAGAAGCTAACAAAAGATATGGACAAAAGGAGTGAGTGAAAGAAACCCAAGAAGCGAAATCCATAATAACATAAATGACAGGATTTCAAAACAAACATAAATGCAATATGGTATAAGACAAACAATGAATGTATGAATCTAACTCTATGTATGTTGGTCTCTAGAGACATGCAAGCATAGCACCAACCGGGAGGTCAACACACAACGCCGGTAGTGGGCCGGCATCCCGGGACATTCCAGGCTGGGGGTTAAGTCACCGCCCTCACATCACCATTGGTATAAGTATTGGCACAGCGGGTAAGCCTAGCCAAATGCAAGTCTCTACTTAGTTACATCAAGTCGATCCAGATACGCCCACCCGGCGATCCTCCGATCCCACACTAGAGTCCTCATAGTCCCCGACCGGACCACAACCCATAGGTCATCCACAAGGAAACGGGAAGCCTCACGCCCCACGGGTTGGTACCGGCTTAAGCGCCCGGAGCCCAAGTCTAACCATATGCAACCCTACCAATAAATGGTCCCCACAATGTGATTCCGCCTCTCACGGGTTGGTATCGGCTGAGCGCCCATGAATCCCCAGCTACCACGGGTCGCGGTCTCAATACCCCGAGTCGGGTCCGATATAACGGGGTATTCCAGCCAAACACTACAGACATCCTAAATATGTCATCCAACAGAGGAAGGTGCCAGAGGGCATCTCCGGAAACATCCCAAATATTCCAGAGTTGTCCAAGGACAAAAGTGCAAAAGGACACCCTCCTCCAACCATACTAATCAATCACAATCACAAATCAACATATCATACACATACGATATAGAAAATATACCATAATAAGATTCATCTCAATACAGTGACAAATAAAGACCATAAACTAAAGAAAGCAAGTAAATAATGCACGAATTGAAGTAAATACAACAATAATATCATAAAAGAATCTAATATGGTAACAAACCAAAAGATTCTAATATAGAAACTAAAACACACAATCTATGCTATTATAGAAGAACCATCCACCATATAACTTGAAGAGAATCTCCAAGGATCAAGGAGAATCTTCCAAACGGCAAGAAGGTCCAAACAAGAATATATCAATTAGGAAAGAAACCAGAAGGAAAGATATCAAAACACCAAAACATACAAAACGGAGGCGCACCATGGTCGATTGGATTGGTTACTATCGACCAACACGACCAACAGAGACAAGGGCCACAAAATCGAGAAGAATAAAGAACCGAAGGTGGTCAAAAGGGCACCAAACAAGGGGAAACACAGATAGTATCCAGATATAGAGGACTCAAAACACAACAAATCAAGCTCAAGACAAATTAGGAAACAAAGTACCAAATAGATCAATCATGGTCTTGAAGAATTCATAGAACAACATGGACAAGAACGATAGGATGATGGATCATGATTTGATAAAGATACATGGAAGGCATACATAGACCAAGAAAAATAGATCTAAGACGAAGAACAGAACTAAATAAGGAAACAAAACACCAAAAGAAGCATGGCGAAGAAAGCAGGAGACAGAAGAAAGAACTAGAGAGATAGGTTACAACGTAAAGAAAACACAGCGAAACACAATAGATTAATAAAACAGACTAAGAAGATGAGAATTGAATCAAAAGATGAACAAAGACAAGATCAGAAGATCAGACCCAAAAGCCAGATCAGAAAGACACAAGCCAGATCCAGGAAGACAGAGGGATGAGGAGAGAGGCAACAGAGAAGCAACACCCCCCACCCAAAAAGGAAAGAAAACAGAGATAGAAAAGAAGAGAGGAGACATACCGATGCAAGAGGAAGAAGATACGAGCGCGAGGGACAACCAAGGAGCAAGGAAAAAGCAGGAGCAACCGCAGAGGCAGGAGGCGAGGAGACAACAACCGAGAGGACAAAAGAGCAACAACAACCAAACGGAAAACAGATCAGGGAGGATGGCGGCCCACACCAACCACCAAGGAGACACAAGGACAAAGCACAGGCAAACCCGGAAGCCGAACCGAAACGAAAGGGAACCACACAAACAACAAGACACAGCAGAATGGGCACACCAGGTCCAAAAACAGACAACGGAACAGAGCAAGAAACAACAGGCCAACAAACCACCAGAAACAAGGGAAGAATAGAGAGAACAAGCCACCAAGAAACAAAACAACGAGGCAAAAAACAAAAGAAAACAAAGAATACAACCAGAATGAGAGGAATCAAAAAAAACACAGAACAACAAGGCAACAAGAAGCAAAGGCAGAAAGAAAGGGGAATGATTCAAGGAGAGAAATACATGGAACGAGAAAGGCAGACAAACATGAAACATTTAGTCCAACTCAAGATGTAAATTAAATAACTTTCACCCAAAATAGATAGGGTGTCGGCTAGGTTGGTGGTTTCGACAGTAGAGACACTACAAGAAAAAAGACCTACGGCGGCATTTCCGAAACGCCGCCATAAGTCTAAAAATGCTGCTGTAGACTTTTCCCGGCGCTTCAAAAACGCTGCATAAAACGCCGGCAAAAGCAGTGCCGTATTGTTATAGCGGCACTAAATGCAAACGCCGGTAATAGTAACTTACAACGACACATTTACCGGCATTTAGGAAGTGCCGTTATAAGGTTCTATTTGTGGCATTTATTAACCGCCGCGGTTGAAAAAGGAAGTGCCATAATATTGCCGGCATTTATGAGAAACGCCGGTAAAAGTAAGTTATTGCGGCGCTTAAGAAACACAACTATAGAGGTTTTTCTCTATTACCGACGTTTTTACTAAATGCCGTCATATGTTACTATTGCCGGCATTTATTAAAAACGTTGGCATATAATACTTATTCCGGCGTTTATTGAAAACGCTAGCATATAATACTTATTGTGGCGTTTTTAAAATGCCGGGATAGGTTTTTTTAATTAAAAATAAATTGGTTCCAAAAAGCCAAATTCAATTTTATAAATGAATATCCAATTCCATCAATCCAAATTCAAAATTTCAAATGAATATCCAATTCCATCAATACAAATTCAATTTTACAAATGTAAATGTGCCACTTTCCATTATACATATACCAACAATCCAAAATGTATAGTTGAATCATGTAATCAACAATCCAAAATGTACAGATTAATCATGTAATCAACAATCCTGAGCTTTCCAATTGCCCTATTGTCCTTGCTGATGTCTTTCCCATGCTTCTTCTTGATCAATTTGATGAAGTACTTCATAAACCCACCTGCTGGTTATATCTTTCTGAGAGATGAATTTTCAGTGGCCAATGACCCTGATAAAGCTCCTGAAGCATCAAGCGCTCGCAACAAAGAGAACTTTTCTTGTGTCAAATCTTCAATATGCTGCATGAAAAGAGAAATGACATAAGAGAGAGAGAGAGAGAGAGAGAGAGAGAGAGAGAGAGAGAGAGGAGGAGGAGGAGGAGGAGGAGGAGGGTGTAAAGAAGGTTAAGTAAAGATAGATTCTTGCCATGACATGAGTGTGTAGTTATGTTCAACAGAGGTAACAGAATGTCTATTCTCGGGGAAATACCACTTGACTTTCAAGTAATCCACATCAAAAGGCACAAAAAACGGAGCTAGGACTTTAACAATTATATATAAAATATAATGTTCACGAGAAAGGAGAAAAGATTTGTACCTGCTCTAATGCTGTGAAGTCCTCATTGTGCTTCAATGAAACGAACTCAAGCTTCTTCTTAACACTATCTTCCTCTGCATTCTGGCTTAGTGATTCCCCCTCATTACTGCTAGGAACTAGATAATTCACTAGCGATAATTCATATCCCTCCATGTAAATTGAGGGTTCCTGACTTCGAAATAGGACCCAGAGTCGCAGATCCTGTAAATTTCTGGGGAGAAGTAAATGATGGCAAACCACTGTCACCATCCACAGTGTGAATTCTAGAACTTTTAGGGAAAGATGGTACAGCTTTTCCTGATTCAGGGATTGGGAAGTGAGAAACAAAAGAGACTCGGGCCACATTAAGAGAGTCAAGGAAAGATGGACGAGATCGCCGACTGGCAACTTCAGGTAAGGCTGAATCATGAGAAACATGACCAGAAGAACCTTTGGTATCTAAACCATAATCTGTAGAAAAAGACTTGATTGCCAAGGTGCATTTTCCACACGATGACCATTAGAGCTGCGAGCTTCAGGCAAGGTTGAATAAGGTGACACATTATCATTCATGGATTGTTTAACTTCAGTAGCTGAATTTATTGAGTTGGTTGTTGAGTG
The DNA here is from genome assembly GCF_041222555.1 of Hakea prostrata. Lineage (NCBI taxonomy): Eukaryota > Viridiplantae > Streptophyta > Magnoliopsida > Proteales > Proteaceae > Hakea > Hakea prostrata. Next base: position 42,849,583 of record NC_142600.1, read on the forward strand.
TATGGAATCTAAAATGTAACCCAAAAGCAAAGAATAATTTTTATTATTTCTCCATACATTGAAAGAGAAAATTAAATAACAAACAAAAACAAAAAATGAACATGCAGGGTGCAGAAAATTAAAGCATGAGTCACCTGTGGAATAATAACTAGATTGAAGAGTGCTCCTATTGACATTCTGGATGTCATGTCCCAGATGAAGAGCACTAGATGGCTTTGTAGTAAATCCAAAGGCTTGTCCTCCATGATTTCTAGAATAAGCATCCAGCTCACTCTTGTCTTCCTGGTGCTGATCATAATAACCATATACAGATCTAGAAAGACTAGAATCATCAGAGTGCTTGGAGTCCTGATCTTTATAAGGCTCCTGAACTCTATGAGCAGAAAAAAAAATCATAATTCTTGGCTGAAACAAGAGGCTCATTATGTGTCCCATTAGATGAACCATGATCAGCTTGGGCATCACCTTCTGTGATGAACCCAGACAGTTCGGTGCTGAAAATGCCATCTCTTTCAGATTTGATAGCACCATCTGAATCTATAAGTCTTAGGCATTCACTATCCTGTGGTTGTCTATCATGTTGACCAAGATCATTAGATTGTTGCTGCTCTATAGGTGTAGGCTTCTTAGCACGCCCTTTTGCCCTTTTTTTGCGAAACTCCTCCAACTGCAAAGTTTAACCAGACAAAGTTAAACAATAAATAACCTCCAGCTAATGCAGAAATAGAGAAAGGAAATACTCAGCCCATGTTTTTAATGTACACCAACTTAAGCAAGAAGTTGAGCCAAGACCAAATAATGTGAAACAGATGTCTATAAACCTTCTTAAGTTTCATCAATTAATAAATCTAAAAATAAAAAACAAGAAACACATGCCTTAAGATTACTAGGAGTAAAACAAATTCCGCCAAACCAAAAACCCTTCTCTCTTTACTCACTATTAGACACCCAATACCTCAAACCTTTCCTACCACCATCTCCAACATCCCAACTGAACCTAAAACCTACAAATCAGCCTCAAAAGACCCAAAGTGGATTGATGCAATGCAAAAAGAATACAAAGCCTTAATAGACAATCAGACTTGGAACTTGGTGCCTTATTCCAAGGGTATGAATATTGTAGGCTGGAAGTGGGTGTACAGGATCAAGACAAAAAGTGATGGTTCCATTGAGAGATATAAGGCACGATTAGTTGCCAAGGGATTCAACCAGCAGGCAGGAGTGGACTTTCATGAAACATTTAGTCCAGTTGTAAAGCCAGCCACCATTCGAACAAGATTAACCATTGCACTCTCAAAGTCATGGCCAATACATCAACTTGATGTGAAAAATGCTTCTTGAATGGCAACTTAGCGAAGATGTTTACATGGAACAACCACGGGGGTTTGTTTCCACATCTAAATCAACACATATTTGTCATCTACGAAAAGCAATTTATGGTCTCAAACAAGCTCCACGAGCTTGGTTTCACATATTCAAAACAACCACAAGGAGAAGGTTTCAAGCAAAGCGTCGCAGATTCTTCCATGTTTATACGCAAAACCCGAGGTACAATGATAGTATTGTTGTTATATGTAGATGATATAATATTGACAGAGCCAATGAAGCCGCAATTCAAGAGGTTATTCAAAGCCCGAGCAAAGAATTTGCAATGACAGATTTGGGACACTGCATTACTTCTTGGGAATTGAGGCTAATCGAAGTTCAGATGGTCTTTACTCACCAAAGTAAATACTCCATTGATTTATTAAAGTCTACAGAATGGAGACTTCAAAGCCATGCACAACCCCAATTGCGGTTGGAACAAAGTTATCATCAACAACAAGGTTATCCTCACCGATCCAACACCATACGACAATTAGTAGGAGCCTACAATATTTGACGATCACTAGACCAGATATCTCCTATGCAGTCAATCAGTGTGTCGGCCATGCAACTCCCACGGAAGATCATCTACAAGCAAGCAAAACGATACGTATGTCAAGCAAACATTGGTGCTGGTGTTCTCTTGAAACCAACCCAACTTCTTTATAGCCGCACACCGATGCAGATTGGGAGATGTCCAAACACACGCCGATCAACTAGTGGGTTTGCACTTTCTTGGGGATAATTTGTTATCATGGTCTTCTAAGAAACAACCCACAGATCTAGATCAAGTAACGGAAGCCGAGTACAAATCCCGCTGTCATAGCATCCGAGTTACTATGGCTCTTATGTTCTACGTGATTTGCAAGTACAACCCAAGAGGAATGGACATTTATTGTGATAATGTGCCGCAACACAAATGGCGCAAATCCAGGCTACATGCCCACAAACAATAGAAGTGGACTATCATTTGTCCGAGACTTGGTTCAACAACACCATAAAGTGCACTTGTCGGCGATGATCAAATACGATGTGTTTACTAAGGACAACATCAAGCTCTCAAGCATAGAGACAAACCAGCACCGCCAAGCGAGTTTGAGGGGGATGAAACCATAACGGATGTATGGTTTGAATTTGATTTTTGAATTCAAGTTTTTGAATTCAATTTTTGAATTCAAGTTTTGAATTTAAGTTTTTAAATTTGAATTCAAATTTTTAATTTTGAATTAAAATTTGAATATTGTAAACGAATCTTGTACAACAGCCATGTTTATTTATAAATACATAAGACTTACCCATCAAGGTAAGCAACCTACTTATCAAAAACAGAGTTTTCTTTGCATTCTTTCACCTTATAATGCATCAAAGATTCAAAGCTACTCTCATTTTCAATGTATAAAGTATTAGTGTCAGATACCATATCAATAGGGTTATTTTTAAAATCTTCAAGGATATTTTCTATCACTCACCTCATTAATTGCTTTAGAAAACCCAATCGCTGACATTACTTTATTCTATCAATTAAGTGATGTCCCAGTTCATTTTGACATATGGTAATCAAGCTGAATAAAGAATCGGTTTACTAATTTTAGTCATACAGCTGAAAACAAAACAATGGAAATAACCAGAACAGGCATTATTACTCAAATACGGAATAAAATAGTCACAAGGGGAACAAGGAAGACCAAAGAAAGGAAGATCAAAGGAAGTGCAAAGTCTTAATAGAGATTATGGCATAAAAGACAAACACAAGATTAAAAAAATATATAAAAAATAAAAACTCTAATGCTGATCGGTTCTCTAGATGACAATGTTCAACTGAGTAATAAGCAATATCATAAATGATAAACATTCTTAATTACCTCGTTTATAGTTGAGCTTCAAATGCTTTATCAATTCAGGCAATGGCCTTTAAAACATAAGAACCAACACTACGTAATGGCAATATTGTTGACAGTAAAAGTTTACAAGAACCATGAATCTGGACTCGATTTTCAGCTCGATTTTTGCAGTCCAACTCTAGCAAGGACCTCAACGGCTTCCATTATTAGCTGTACAAATAAAATGTCAATAATTTATAACATAAAGAAACAAATAAAATTTATAAAGACATTTCACACTTACATAAGTGAGTTGAACCTTGTGAACCAAGCCTATCCATTACAAGTTGAGTTAATTGGGTCATTTCAAGCCATAGTTGACTATGATCTTTTTCCTTCTCCACTAATTTATGTTTGATGTCTTTGACCTCATTCTCCAACTTTTAATTTTTTGCTGACTTTTTTCTCTTTCCAATCGCATCTCATTGTCTTTCTGGGTGAGGTGACGACTAGTAAGTGTAACTCCTACACCTACACCACGAACCCGCCCCGAACGTTCCTTCCCAATGACTACCTCAAAAGCATTGTCTTAGGCAGCAGGAGTGTGAAACCCAGCCCTAACCTAACCCTGACCTTGACCCGGTAACCCGGTTGTTTTTAGGTCCAAAGACCCGGAGTAAAGAAAGAAGCCAACTATGGGCCATCTCAGTAGAAGACATGGTGTTTGACTCTGAACCCATGGATGTTGTTGATGGAGTTCCATACTTGGATGTCTGTGTAGATTTGGAAAGGAAGCTGCAGTTGTCTGAAGATGAGATTAGTTGAAGGACTTGGAGTATTATCTGACTTGGTTTGAAGGTATTTCTTCACACTTGACTTGTTACTTGATGTGTATGCAAAAGCCCATAAGGTTTAAAGCCCATTTGATCCTCCAAATCCCTGATTATTCCTTACCGTCTGCCTTGGTCGACTGACTGGTCGAGTGGGCCACTCGACCAAGCACTCGACCAAAGGAAGGTGAAATCCGAGAAATTGTAATTTTAGGGTTTTTCACTCTTATTTAAACCCTACTTCGTATTTCTTTGTTACGGCTACCTCCCAAACACTTTGTGAACATGAGAACACCTCTCTGAAACTCTTTCTGGTGATTTCGAAGATTCCTCTAGAGATCTGAAGCCTCTCTTCTCTGTTCTTACAATTCAAGGTTAGTATCTCTTCTGAATTATTAATTTTCTTTTCTTGATCTTGTTCTTGATTGAGATCAGGAAGTAGATGATGCATCCTTGCAACCATCCCTTCGTGATCTCCTTCGTTTCTTTGAGATCTATGATCATCATCATGATCTCAACCCTAGCCGAAGTTTTCTTTAAACCCTAACCCTTGCTTGAGTTCTGGAAACTCTTGTTAACCTCTCATGCGAGGGAAACCTCATGGGTAATATTTCTAGTAACCTAAACTATAATTTCTATGATTTTCTTGTTATAATTGGCAATCATTTATTTCCCTTTCATTATGTGATCTCAACCTTTTTATGGGAACCATAAGGTTGAAACCCTAATTTCTTGGGTTAAATCAAGAACCCAAATTTTAACCATGACTTGATGTTTTTATCTTCCTATATGATTCTAATACATCCTAGGAAGTTCCCCTTCGAATTTCGGATCATTCCGACTTCAAACGAGGAAGTTATGGCCAAAGCAGTCTGTACAATTCCGTACTGACTTGCTTGGTCGACTGGGCCAGTCTACCAAGCACTCGACCAAAGGAGTCAGTAGCTTCGTTTTTCGCCCGATTTGATTCGTTTGCTCTCTGATCTTTTTGGCATCTTCCCTAATGTTGTATCTATGATTGTTAGGAGTCTATTTGCTAAGTTTGGAGTTGCTCTCTTTGATCTTTGGATCATCTTCTTCGATAATCAAGGTAAGGACAGTTATTTCCTTAACTACATAGATTGCTTGTTCTCTGGTTTCTACCTTATGAAACTATGAGATTACTTACTGTTATTGTAATTTAATTTTGATCTCTTAATTTGAGAACAATAGCACTTGTTTATATTATCTTTTTCATTATTCATGTTATATGAATTACTTATTATTACCTAATCTGATTTTGCTTTTACATTCTCTTGTATATGATGAACTGTTGGTCGTATATGTCATGACTGATCTGAGAATGTGTTTGCTTAAGTTTGGTTTGGGATTGGGGAGTGTCCTTTTGACACTTCTGTCCTTGGACATCGGAGGGAATAGTATGGGATGTTCTCCGAAGATGCCCATCGACGCTTTCCCGAATCATTGGTTGTCATACCTAGGGAGGTCTAGTAGTGTTTGGCTAGGATATACCCCTGTTATATCAGACCCGATTCGGAAGGGTATTGAGACCGAACGACCCGTGGTAGCAATGGGGATTCACGGGCGCTCAAGACCGGTAACCAACCCGTGAGAGGACGGGAATCACATTGTGGGGGCCATTTATTGGAGGGTTGCATATGGCTAGACTTGGGCTCATGGGCGCTCAAGACCGGTGAAATGATCCGTGAGGGGACATGAGAGCTTCCCGTTTACCATATGTGGATAAGCAATAGGGTTGATGAGTCCGTAGTCCGGGACTATTAGGACTCTAGAGGAAAGGATACCGGAAAGGATGGCCCGGGGCGAGGAATGGAAGTATCTGGACCTGAGTTGATGTAACTAACTAGATGACTTGCATTGGGCTAGGCTTTTCCCTGACATGCGCCGGTAGTTATGCCAAATGGTTGTGAGAGAGTGTGTTGACTAAATCCCCTACCATGGTTTGATGAGGACTTTACCCAATTACCCCACAGACCCAAGATGCCAAGATGGCTGAGGGGGAGTGACTGGCCTACCCAAAGAAGTACGGTGCTATGACTTAAGGCATGTCTACCATAGAGACCAGTATACATAGAGTTTAGATGCATTCATACTTTATCTGTTCCATATTGCATTGCATCATGTTATGTTTTGCCACATGTTATCTATGATGTTATGGATTAACTTGCCTTACTGAGTTTCTTTGAAACTCATTCCTTTTTGTACATTTTCTTGTTAGATTATACTGCAGGTACAAAATATTATGACGAGTAGTATAGTGAAGCGCAAGCCGATGAAGCGTATTTCACGCAAGGCGCTGGCAACGATCAAGCTTACTCTGATGATCCCTCGGCGGATCAAGCTGCGTACTACCTTTGAAGGCAGCGTAGAGTTAGAACAAATCTGTTGGATTGATGGAGTCCATACTTATGAAGACGTCATCTATAAACTTGAAGACTCATATTATTAGTTTATTTATTAGTACATTTGTTTCAGTTGTATTTCATTTTAAACTTTCATTCTACGTTCCGCTATGTTTGTGAAGTGAGTTTCCGCCTCACTTTACTTATCTTGATATCTTCGGATATCTGGTATCTTTTCCGCACTTTGATTATATCATTTATTCTTTCTTGAGTTAAATATTTTGTTTATAATGTTTAAACCTTGATTATTTCTTGTTTATGATTATGTTATTGTATATGTTGGAGGATGATTTCCTCAATACTTGATCTTTGGGGCTGTGGATCACACTCTCGGGTATGCCAGTTAGGGTACCGGTTGGGGGGATGTGACAGAGTGGTATCAGAGCCCAAAGTTCAAGGAAATCCTAACCATAGAAAACAGTAACAAAACATTCTTGAGTCATAGATCCAAAAGTGACTCATCTACTCTTAGAAGTGAATAATAGAACACTTGGATTAGAAACTTGTTTAATGAAGCATAATTGAATACTTCTGAATAATGGACAATAATTATATTTGAACAAATATCATATAAGCAATAAAAGAAAAGTTCATAATGCACAATAATAAAGTGAAACAAAAAGAACTTCATTAACTTTAAGAAAAGTTTACATCTGAAAAGCATAATGGGAAATCCTAAGTACAATCTATCTAGGTGATCTCCTCTGATCTCTGAATGCTCTGAAGTCCTCGGCCATCTGAGTAATCTGTGACTCTATCCTATCTTGCCGTGACTCCATCCTCTCATATATCTGCTCCTGTCTGACCTCCATCCTCTCTAGCATGGAAGTCATCAATCTCATCTGAGCACCTAAATTAGTAGTCTCTGGAACTATATGTGAAGGGCCTCCTGTCTCGAAGTATGGTGACCTGGGAATCTCATGATGCTCAGGAACAGCCTCATGCATCTCTGTATCCTCTGCCTGATCATTAGAATCTGGACCAGCATCACCCTCATCTGCTGGAGCCTCCACCTCATCCTCATCCTCATCTGTATCCTCCTCACCATCTGGACCCGGGGATCTCACAATCTGAGTGAGCCTCATCTGCCTGATTGTCCTAGTCCCAATGGCATATCCCAATGATCTAGTAAGCTCCACTGTATCCTCCAAACTAACCCCGAAGTGTCGGAAGATCAATGTCAGTAATCTCCCGAAGCAAAGGTTCCTCATACCAGGACGTTCCACCAGATCTATCATGACCTGCTGGATGATGTAGGACAGGTCTATCTGAAAGCCTGTGTAGATGCGATAGATGATTACGGCCTCCATCACTGAAACCTGATCGTGATGTCCGGCCTTCGGCATGATGTTTCGGCCGACAATGCGACCGATGATCCTAGCTGAATCTGTCATCTGTCCACTGCGTCTCGGAAGGAAGCACCCTATGTCATCCCAAAGAGTGGCGCATGTCTCATGAAGCTCGTATGGCATCAAGAATCGGTCTATCTCTGCTCCGACAGGTATCCATAAGCACTGTCGTGGATAGTATGGTACATGGAGAATGTGTGCCAGATCCCTAGTAGAGAAGCGGATCTGTGTATCTCTGACCCTGCTCTCGATAATGAGTCTGAAAGGACGACCCTGTCCTCTAGCCTCCTCGATGGATGTAAGGTTGCTGAAGAACAGCCTCACTAGCTCAGGATAGACGGGTAAGTCTGCCGTGAAGAGATGAGTCCATGCCTGAATGTCGAATCGCTGTCGGATCCGGAAGACCCGAAGCTCTCGCAAGTGAAGAAGTCTCCCGTACTCTATCTTGCAGTATTCGAAGTAAGCCTCGTACAGGAACTCTGCCTGTGGTGTGTCGAAGAGATCGAGTCGGTTAACCTCTGCTCTAGGCTGAGCTGGAACTCTACCTCTGCCTCGCCTAGCTCCAACTATCCTGCCTCTGCCTCGTCCACCTCTCTGCATGGTGTGATGTCTGTTGGAAAAGATAAGAGACATTGCATGTTAGTATTATTTCGAAAATTCTGCTAGAAGGGCATTTTCGTAATTTTCATCAAAATTTGAAATTTGGGGAAAATGTAAATTGAGCATACTAGCATGTGCGCAATACTTGGAATTGCATGTCTATGAAGTTTACTGGAAGAAAATCGATCGAAATCTTGGTCTAAAGTTGAAAATTCAGCAAGAAGGAATTTGGGGATTTTGCATTCTAGGTCAAATTGGATTTTTGAAAATTTTGGAATTGGTAAGATCAAAGTACATGTTCACATTCACAGTATCATTTTGAGTGCGTAGCATTTGACTTCGTGCGAAAACTCCAAGCGGTTTGAGAGAAATCGAAGTTTCTAAAGTTAACGATTTCGGTACGAAAGCGATATGAGAAGTGCTAGATTGTTGTAGAACTTGTTGTTTAAGCATGGTATTGTGCTAAAAACCTAGGGAACATGTTTCTAAGTGTTCCTAAGCATGATTCCTAGCATTAGATACAAGCAACACATGGTTTTTGGATAAATTTCAAGATTTAAAAGATGAAAATGAGATGGGAATGAAGATTTACCTTGTGTGAAGTTGTTGAGTGTTGTAGTGTTGTTGATTGAAGCACCAAACTACTTGGAAAACACTTAGGAATGCCTTAGTACCTCTCCTCTAGAGTCCCCTCTCAAGTGTGCAAGGTTTGAAATGAGTTTGTTTGGGTTTTTGGCACTTAAAACCCTGATTTTCGCGTGCTGTGAGCTTTGGTCGACTGACTGGTCGATTGGGCACTCGACCAAGCACTCGACCAAAGGACCCAGTAGCCCCAAGTGCCGTTGGATTTTGGAGAAATGTGATTTTTGTCCTATGATTGATTGTTTGATGACTAAATGGATGCATTTAAGCATGATTTAAGATTCTTAATCATTTGGACTTGTGGATTATGTCGAAACTTCGAAATTCGTGTTTTTGACATTTCGGTTTTTGCAGAATGGTTACATTAAGAAGTGGTCGTGGTGAATCCAATGGTCATGGAAGTGACAAGATACCAATTGGTGGTCATGATCATCAGACTAACACTGATGACCAAGGTACTCGTGATGTTCCCGATGCTCCGAATGTCGGAAGTTTTCGTGATATTGCAAATATTATGGGTAATATGATGCAAGCAACAAGCGGCTCGGTTCAACCGAGATGTTGACCGGTTTCATGACTCTACACAATGAGACTCGTGCTGATGTCAATGGAAATCCTCATGCCGCGATTCGAATGCGGGTGGATTAGTTGGAACTCCTCATACTCGTTTGATGGAGAGTTTTCTGAAGATGCAAGTTCCTAACTTCACTGGAGTATCCAAAGATATCTTGTTTCCTAACAAGTGGCTGCGTGAGTTGGAAAAAACTTTTCGTCATTTGCAATGTACGGAAGCCCAGAAGATTTTGTTTGCCGAGCAGAAGTTGCAACATGAAGCTGACGCTTGGTGGACTTCCACCCGGCCTGTTTTGGAAGGTTTACATGTTGGCGTTGTGTCGTGGGATTTGTTCAAGGAAGCTTTTTGCAAGAACTACTTTCCGGAAGCTGTGAAGGATGCGAAGGAAGCTGAGTTTATGGCTCTTACTCAAGGATCTTTGTCGGTGTTGGAATACCAACAGAAGTTTGAAGAGCTTCACTTCTTTGCTCCTGACTCTTTGAAGGTTGATATTGCCAAAGCGAAGAAATTTTTCAAGGGATTGCGACCTGCAATCAGGGCATATCTCACCATTCAGCCTATTGAAAGTTATTCCCAGGTGGTGCAGAATGCCAAGAAGCTGGAAGAAACGGAGAAAGAGAATGCTAGAGTGCAAAGACCCTGGCAGCCAAGGAATCCTGGATTTGTGGATCGAACTGATCGACGTTTTGTGAGACCTACGCCTTACCCTACTCCTGCTCTTCAGTCTAGGAGTGTAGGTCAGAGACCTGGATTTCAGCAACTAGGCAAGTCTGGTCAGTTTGGTGGGAATTGGCCGCCGTTGAATGTGAATGCCCGTGAATGCTATTCCTAGGCCTTTGGATCAGAAGCCTCCGGTTGCACCTGTTTCTGTTGGACTTAGCAATCCTGTTTGCTTTCTCTGTAAGCAGCCTGGTCACTTTGCTCGTGATTGTCCGAAGAGGCCTGTTCAACCGTCTGCTCTTGTAGTGAAGAATGCTCCTGTTCCTCGTTCTGGAAGAGTGTTCAGTATTTCTGGTACTGAACAGGATGAGAATCATGAAGTGGTTACAGGTACTTTATTTGTTGCTTCTATTCCTGCATTTGTGTTATTTGATACGGGTGCGTCTCATTCTTTCATATGGTCTGCATTTATCAAGAAGATTGATTTGGAACCTAAGATTTTATCTAGTTGTTTATCAATTTGTACTCCTACTGGACCTGTTGTGAAAATAGATAAAGGATTAGTTAAGTGTCCTATTTTGGTTGATGGAAAGAATTTGGAAGCCAACTTGGTACTTTTGGATATGAAGGATTTTGATGTCATTTTGGGTATTGATTGGTTGACTACCCATAATGCTGTAATTTTGTGTTCTTCGAAGAGAATTCAATTTCGGATTAGTGGAAGTTCAATGTTTGAATTCCAAGGTGAGAAAGGAAGAATTTGTAAGAAGACGTTGTCTGCACTGATGCAAGTCTATGCATTAGTTGAAGGTTTGCCATCTGAAGGAAAGTTTAAGAAAGGAAAGAAAGTATAAGAAGTTGGCGTTGTATGTGACTTCGTCGATGTTTTTCTGAAGAAGATCTGTCGGGCGTACCCACGATAGAGAAGTGGAATTTTCTATTGATCTAATCCCTGGTGCTGCCCCAGTATCCAAGGCTCCATATAGAATGGCTCCCATTGAGTTGGTTGAGTTGCAAAAGCAGTTGAATGAACTCTTGGATAGAGGTTTCATCCGACCTAGTGTTTCACCTTGGGGAGCTCCTGTCTTGTTTGTTAAGAAGAAGGACGGTAGTATGCATCTGTGCATTGATTACCGTGAGTTGAACAAGTTGACCATTAAGAATAGATACCCGCTGCCCCGAATTGATGATCTCTTTGATCAGTTGAAGGGTGCAGCAGTGTTCTCGAAGATTGATTTAAGGTCTGGATATCACCAATTGAAAGTGAAGTCAAGTGATATTTTCAAGACAGCTTTTAGAACAAGGTATGGTCATTTTGAGTTTCGAGTTATGCCTTTCGGATTGACTAATGCTCCTGCGGTGTTCATGGATCTCATGAATCGAGTCTTTCACGATGTGCTCGATAAGTTAGTGATAGTCTTCATTGACAATATCCTGATTTATTCGAAGAGTGAAGAAGAGCATGCAAGGCATCTAGATTTCACTTTGCGAAGACTAAGAGAAAAGAAGCTTTACGCTAAGTTTAGCAAGTGTGATTTCTGGCTCAAGAGTGTAGTATTCCTCGGCCATGTGGTTTCTGCTGAAGGTATTCGTGTTGATCCCGAAAAGGTACAAGCAGTTATTGATTGGGAAAGACCGAAGACTGTTTCTTGGTTTGGTAGGCTACTACAAAAGGTTTATTGAGAATTTTTCCAGGTTGGCTGCTCCTATGACTAAGTTGACTAGAAAGGAAGAGAAGTTTGTTTGGTCTGACGCTTGTGAGAAGAATTTCCAAGAATTGAAGGTTAGATTGACAAGTGCTCCGGTTTTAACTATACCTGATAATTCCGGTGGTTTGACAGTCTACACTGATGCGTTGAAGATTGGTTTGGGTTGCGTTCTGATGCAACATGGTAAGGTCGTAGCCTATGCTTCCCTGCAATTGAAGGATTATGAGCGGAATTACCCCACTCATGACTTAGAACTTGCCGCTGTTGTCTTTGCTTTGAAGATTTGGAGACATTACCTTTATGGTGAGAAGATCGCTATTTTCACGGATCATAAAAGTTTGAAGTACTTCTTTACCCAAAAGGAGTTAAATATGAGACAAAGAAGATGGTTGGAATTGGTATCTGATTATGACTGTGACATTCAGTATCACCCTGGTAAAGCGAATGTGGTTGCGGATGCTCTTAGCAGGAAAAGTTAGAAGAAAGTACTGGACTTGAATGCTTTGAGTCAACCTCTGATGTCTTCAATTTCGAATTTTGGTTTGGAAGTTGTCCCTGAAGGTTCAGAAGTTGTTTTGTCTGCTATCACGGCGAGACCCACCCTTAGAGACAAAATTGTTGCTCTGCAAGGTTCTGATATGGATTTTAAGGAGAAGATCGAGAAGATTTCTTTGAATCTTGATTCGGATCCTGACTTTGGTATATCTATGGATGGTGCCTTATTGTTTAGAGGAAGACTTTGTGTGCCTGCTGATGAAGGAATAAAGAAAGAGATTTTAAAGGAAGCACACCAGTCGATCTTCACAATACACCCTGGAAGCACCAAGATGTATAAAGACTTAAGAGAACATTTTTGGTGGATTGGTTTGAAGGTCGATGTTGATGATTTTGTTGCCAAGTGTGAGACTTGCCAGCGTGTGAAAGCCGTTCATCAACCTCCATCTGGATTACTTCAGCCACTTCCTATTCCTAGTTGGAAGTGGGAAGACATCTCTATGGACTTTGTGACTAGTTTACCTCGGACAAGTAAAGGTAATGACACTGTGTGGGTGATTGTCGATAGGTTGACCAAATCAGCCCATTTCATCCCTATGAAGATCACTCATACTCTGGATAAGCTTGCTCGACTATATGTGGATAATGTAGTTCGTTTGCACGGTGTGCCTTTGAGTATTGTGTCTGATCGTGATCCTAGGTTCACCTCAAGGTTTTGGAACAGTTTGCAGAAAGCCTTGGGAACCCAATTGAACTTGAGTACAGCTCATCATCCACAGTCTGATGGACAATCTGAGCGGACGATTCAAACTTTGGAAGATATGCTTAGATCTTGTGTAGTGGATATGGGTGGAAATTGGGATGAACACTTAGCTTTGGTTGAGTTTGCCTATAACAACAGTTATCAAGCAACTATAGGCATGGCTCCGTTTAAGGCTTTGTACGGTAACACATGTAGGACACCCTTGTCTTGGGTGAGACTGGAGAGAGAAAAGTCTTAGGTCCGGAGATGATTGAAGCTACTAGCGCAATGGTCGATATGATAAGAGAAAGGATTAAGTCTGCTCAGTCAAGACAGAAATCTTATGCTGATAAGAGAAGGACCGATTTGGAATTTCAGGTTGGGGAGAAAGTTTTCTTGAAAGTTTCACCTATGAAGGGTGTGATGAGATTCAATGTTAAAGGAAAGCTTAGCCCTCGTTACATTGGACCTTTTGAGATTTTGGAAAAAGTTGGATCTGTTGCTTATCGATTGGCATTACCTCCGTCTATTGCTGCTGTTGTGCACAATGTGTTTCATGTTTCGATGCTTCGGAAATACATTGAGAATCCGGAACATATTCTACAGACAAGCCCCCGAAGGACTTAGTGTTGATCTGACCTATGAAGAAGAGCCAACTGAAATTTTGGATAAAAAGGATAAGCAATTGTGGAATCGCACCATCCCTTTGGTAAAGATTCGTTGGAAGAACCATACCCCTGAAGAAGCTTCTTGGGAGAAGGAAGAAGATATGAAGGAGAAATTTCCTCAACTTTTTGGAAGTTTCAGGTACGCTCTCAATTTCGAGGACGAAATTTCTTTTAAGGGGGGAGAATGTGAAACCCAGCCCTAACCTAACCCTGACCTTGACCCGGTAACCCGGTTGTTTTTAGGTCCGAAGACCCGGAGTAAAGAAAGAAGCCAACTATGGGCCATCTCAGTAGAAGACATGGTGTTTGACTCTAAACCCATGGATGTTGTTGATGGAGTTCCATACTTGGATGTCTGTGTAGATTTGGAAAGGAAGCTGACGGTTGTCCGAAGATGAGATTAGTTGAAGGACTTGGAGTATTATCGACTTGGTTTGAAGGTATTTCTTCACACTTGACTTGTTACTTGATGTGTATGCAAAAGCCCATAAGGTTTAAAGCCCATTTGATCCTCCAAATCCCTGATTATTCCTTACTATCTGCCTTGGTCGACTGACTGGTCGAGTGGGCCACTCGACCAAGCACTCGACCAAAGGAAGGTGAAATCCGAGAAATTGTAATTTTAGGGTTTTTCACTCTTATTTAAACCCTACTTCGTATTTCTTTGTTACGGCTGCCTCCCAAACACTTTGTGAACATGAGAACACCTCTCCGAAACTCTCTCTGGTGATTTCGAAGATTCCTCTACAGATCTGAAGCCTCTCTTCTCTGTTCTTACAATTCAAGGTTAGTATCTCTTCTGAATTATTAATTTTCTTTTCTTGATCTTGTTCTTGATTGAGATCAGGAAGTAGATGATGCATCCTTGCAACCATCCCTTCGTGATCTCCTTCGTTTCTTTGAGATCTATGATCATCATCATGATCTCAACCCTAGCCGAAGATTTTCTTGAAACCCTAACCCTTGCTTGAGTTCTAGAAACTCTTGTTAACCTCCCATGCCAGGGAAACCTCATGGGTAATATTTCTAGTAACCTAAACTATAATTTCTATGATTTTCTTGTTATAATTGGCAATCATTTATTTCCCTTTCATTATGTGATCTCAACCTTTTTATGGGAACCATAAGGTTGAAACCCTAATTTCTTGGGTTAAATCAAGAACCCAAATTTTAACCATGACTTGATGTTTTTATCTTCCTATATGACTCTAATACATCCTAGGAAGTTCCCCTTCGAATTTCGGATCATTCCGACTTCAAACGAGGAAGTTATGGCCAAAGCAGTCTGTACAATTCCGTACCGACTTGCTTGGTCGACTGGGCCAGTCTACCAAGCAGTTGACCAAAGGAGTCAGTAGCTTCGTTTTTCGCCCAATTTGATTCGTTTGCTCTTTGATCTTTTAGGCATCTTCCCTAATGTTGTATCTATGATTGTTAGGAGTCTATTTGCTAAGTTTGGAGTTGCTCTCTTTGATCTTTGGATCATCTTCTTCGATAATCAAGGTAAGGACAGTTATTTCCTTAACTACATAGATTGCTTGTTCTCTGGTTTCTACCTTATGAAACTATGAGATTACTTACTGTTATTGTAATTTAATTCTGATCTCTTACTGTGAGAACAGTAGCACTTGTTTATATTATCTTTTTCATTATTCATGTTATATGAATTACTTATTATTACCTAATCTGATTTTGCTTTCACATTCTCTTGTATATGATGAACTATTGGTCGTATATGTCATGACTGATCTGAGAATGTGTTTGCTTAAGTTTGGTTTGGGATTGGGGAGTGTCCTTTTGACACTTCTGTCCTTGGACATCGGAGGGAATTGTCACGCCCTCCCACCCGGTACCCTATCTGGCATACCCGAGAGTGTGATCCACAGCCCGAAGATCAGGTATCGAGTGATCAACCTCCCACATAAACAATAACATAATCATGAACAATCATAATAAAAGTGCGGAAGATAAACCATAGATCCAATAAAGAAAGAATGAATCATAAATGAATCGGAATAATAGATATAATCGAGTGTCAAACGGATAAGTAAAGTGAGGCAAAATCCCACTTTACAACCAGCGGAAAAGTAGCTCTAAAAGAATAAACTAGACAAAATCTAATCCCAGAGCAAGTACATTGGGTAACTAAATTGTTCTCCACTTTATAGACAACATCCTTATAAGTGTAAATCTCATAAATGGCACAAGGACGCCCACTCAATGGTCGGACTAAGCATCGACGGAGCATAACCACGCGGGATCTTGAGTAATTGTGGTAACCGCAATCACCTTCCGGAGATATGCCTCTTCGCCTTGTGCTTCTTCATAGGGACCGCATAATACTCGACTGCAGGATAGTCTAACAAACATTGTACAATAAAGGAATGAGTTTCAAAGAAACTCGCAAGCGTTAAAAATCCATAATAACATAAATGGCGGATTCCGAACAATCATAAATGCAATATGATATGAGACAAGCAATGAATGAATGAATCTAACTCTATGTATGCTGGTCTCTATTGGCGGACATGCTTTAAGTCATAGCACCGTACTTCTTTAGGAAAGTCCACTCACATCCTCAACCATTTAAGATATCTTGGATTCTCTCACGGATCATTTCACCGGTCTTGAGCAGCCGATTGGTAATGGGTCCTTCATCCCTCGGACAAACCTTGGCAGGGGGTTAAGTCAACACACTCTCTCACAACCATTTGGATAAGTATTGGCGCATGTCGGGTAAAACCTAGCCAAATGCAAGTCTTCTACTAGTTACATCAAGCGATCCAGATACTCCATTCCTCGCCGACGATCCTTTCCGGTATCCTTCACACAGAGTCCTCATAGTCCCCGACTACGGACTCATCAACCCTATTGGTTATCCACATATGGTAAACGGGAAGCTCTCACGTCCTCTCACGGGTTGGTTACCGGTCTTAAGCGCCCGTGAGCCCAAGTCTAACCATATGCAACCCTACCAATAAAAGGCCCCCACAATGTGATTCCTGTCCTCTCACGGGTTGGTTACCGGTCTTGAGCGCCCATGAATCCCCATTGCTACCACGGGTCGTTCGGTCTCAATACCCCTCCGATTAGGGTCTGACATAACAGGACATCCTAGCCAAACACTACTAGACAATCCTAGATATGTCATCCAACAGCTTGGGAAGGTGTCCAGAGGGCATCTCCGGAAACATCCCATAATATTCCCGTAGTAGTCCAAGGACAGAAGTGTCAAAAGGACACCTCTCCTTTCCAAACCATACTTAAGCATACACATGCATCAATTCATATCATCAAATATATGGTAACTTCATATATGGAAAGCAATCAATAATTACAATCACTTGTATAACATTGGTAAGTAAATCATACATGAATCAATTCAATATGAATAAGTAATGCTACTGTAATCAAAGTTATGCAACAGTAGTATATCATTGTAAGAATCTAATTTAGGAATCATATCTATGATATTCAAATATAGAAACTAGATTCATGCTATCTATGTAATTAAGGAAATAACCATCCTTACCTTTTATAACTCGCAAGGGAATCCTAAGAAATCAAGTAAGATCTTGGCAAACTTGAGAAGAATGTCCTAAACAAGTATATACAACATATTAGGAAAGATCCCTAACAGAAAAGATACCAAAACATCCAACACGGACCAATTCGGAGTTGCTGTACTCATTGGTCGAGTGGATTGGTCGACTGCGATCGACCAATCATGGACGATAACCTAGAAAAACAGAGTTTTAAGATATGAAATCTGAATTTGGTGGTTCAAAAGGGTACTAATCAAGGGGTAAACTACATCAGCGGTATTCCAACATATAGGGTACCTCAAAACACCAATCAAATCAAGATATCAAGATCCAAATTAGGAAACAAAAAGTTACCATAATTAGATCAACCATGGATCTTGATGAATTGAAATAGAAATCAAAGACAAGAACAATAGGAGGATGGATCATTGCTTCGGTAATGGTATCATGAAAACATACTTAGATCTTCAAGGAACAAGGCTTAGAAGCATAAATCTAAATTAGGAAATAAAACCTACCATATATGTAACTACCATGATTCATGAAGAACACATAGTATGGTAGAAGAGAACAACTAGAGATTGATAGATCATGGATCATGAAATGAAAACACGGAATTAACTACTAACATGATCAACATAGAAGATCCAAAGAGATCAGAATCAAATCAGATGTTTAACAAGATTAGATCATGGTTTGATCATGATTCCTTCAAAAGCTTGCAATGATCATGGTTAAGATCATTGTTCTAGCCTCAAATCCTTCGGATGATCATGAGAACATGTTCAGAGATGTTTGCAACAGAGAATGCAGCATCTCTTCTACTGGCTCAACTCAAAAAGGAAAGAAAAACAAAGATGGAGGAGAAGAAGAGAGAGTAGACATACCTTTGATGCAAAAAGAAGAGTTTCGACGAAGATCCGTCAAGAAAACACCAAGGATGCAAGGGAGATGACTTGCGAGAGGTCTGGTTGTTCGAGAGTTTGGAGGCAGCAAAACGAAGGGACTCGAGATTGGACTAAATAGAGCAAGAACAACCAATGCCAAAGACAACACTCATGGTCGAGTGGATGGGGGCAGCGACCAATCGCGACAAGCGAACAAGACCAAAACAGGGAATTGAAGACCCGATCAAACCAACCAAAGGGGGTGCACACAAGTCAAGGACTTACCTAATAGGTAGAAATGCCTTCAAACCAAGATAGAGAGCACCCAAGCCATCAACTAATCCGATTCATCAAGACGTCCATAAATAGAACTCTCATCAACTTCATGGATTCAAGCCGGACACCAAGTCCCCGGGATGGCCCAAAGCTGACTTTTACTTTACTTGGTCACGGACCTACAAATAACAAGGTTTCCGGGTCAAGGTTAGGGCTGGGTTTTACAGGAATAGTATGGGATGTTCTCCGAAGATGCCCATCGACGCTTTCCCGAATCATTGGTTGTCATACCTAGGGATGTCTAGCAGTGTTTGGCTAGGATATACCCTGTTATATCATACCCGATTCGGAAGGGTATTGAGACCGAACGACCCGCGGTAGCAATGGGGATTCACGGGCGCTCAAGACCGGTAACCAACCCGTGAGAGGAAGGGAATCACATTGTTGGGGCCATTTATTGGAGGGTTGCATATGGCTAGACTTAGGCTCATGGGCGCTCAAGACCGGTGAAATGATCCGTGAGGGGACATAAGAGCTTCCCGTTTACCATATGTGGATAACCAATAGGGTTGATGAGTCCGTAGTCCGGGACTATTAGGACTCTAGTGGAAAGGATACCGGAAAGGATCGCTCGGGGCGAGGAATGGAAGTATCTAGACCTGAGTTGATGTAACTAACTAGATGACTTGCATTGGGCTAGGCTTTTCCCTGACATGCACCGGTACTTATGCCAAATGGTTGTGAGAGAGTGTGTTGACTAAATCCCCTACCATGGTTTGATGAGGACTTAACCAATTACCCGGCAGACCCAAGATGTCAGGATGGCTGAGGGGGAGTGACTGGCCTACCCAAAGAAGTACGGTGCTATGACTTAAAACATGTCTACCATAGAGACCAGTATACATAGAGTTTAGATGCATTCATACTTTATCTGTTCCATATTGCATTGCATCATGTTATGTTTTGCCACATGTTATCTATGATGTTATGGATTAACTTGCTTACTGAGTTTCTTCGAAACTCATTCCTTTTTGTACATTTTCTTGTTAGATTATATTGCAGGTACAGAATATTATGACGAGTAGTATAGTGAAGCGCAAGCCGATGAAGCGTATTTCACGCAAGGTGCTGGCAACGATCAAGCTTACTCTGATGATCTCTCGGTGGATCAAGCTGCGTACTACCTTTGAAGGCAGCGTAGAGTTAGAACAAATCCGTTGGATTGATGAAGTCCATACTTATGAAGACGTCATCTATAAACTTGAAGACTCATATTCTTAGTTTATTTATTAGTACATTTGTTTCAGTTGTATTTCATTTTAAACTTTCATTCTACGTTCCGCTATGTTTGTGAAGTGAGTTTCCGCCTCACTTTACTTATCTTGATATCTTCGGATATCTGGTATCTTTTCCGCACTCTGATTATATCATTTATTCTTTCTTGAGTTAAATATTTTGTTTATAATGTTTAAACCTTGATTATTTCTTGTTTATGATTATGTTATTGTATATGTGGGAGGATGATTTCCTCGATACTTGATCTTTGGGGCTGTGGATCACACTCCGGGTATGCCAGTTAGGGTACCGGCTGGGGGGATGTGACAAGGAGTGTCTCCTACCTCTAGAAGTTGTTTCTCTAGTTCGTTATCAAGTTTTTCCTATAAACAAATGTAAAAAAGTTAGTCTATACCATGATAGAAAATATTAGGTATTCTCTATAAACTAAATTTAATTGAAACAAAATATCATACCGCAATCTCTCTGGCAGCTGGATTTAGGAAGCTACCATCTTTTCTTTGGTGAGTTTTCTTATAAAATTTAACTCTGGTAACATCCTCACCTTTAGCCCTCTAAACAACCAAACATGACAAAAGATTAAAATCATGTGAATAAGACACTTCCCATCTCATGTGCAAGTTGTGCAGCCTTTTGTGTAATTAAATGGAGCTATTAAGGAGAAGAAAAAAAAAAGGCTGCACTACATATTTGCTTTTTGCATATCCCATTGGTTATCATCACCTGCTTTGAAGTTATAGTTTTAGTTGGCAAAATACTCGTCATTCATGGATTCTTTTGTGTACTGCCAGAACTTTGTTGTTCACCCTCTTTTCTTATTCATTTTTCTAAGGGCAAATTTGATTCTTCAATGAACAACCCACGTGGTAATTGTGGCTGGTTATCAAGTAGATTAATTTTTTATCCTTAATGTCACTAAAATCTGATCGACTTTATAATTTCTCCATTTTCACAAGATATGAATAAGAAACTTACCATCTCATGTGCAAGTTGTGCAAAACTCTTTTGACCAATTGTATGAGATATATTCTGTTTTTCTCTGGTGCTTTTATTCTTTGTAGATATTTGTTGGATCACAAATTAGATGAAATGGGTAAAGTAAAAATAGAATTTTATTATGATAAAAAAAAGATTAAAATCACAAGATTGCTTAAAGAAATTGTATACCTTCCACTCTTCAAGTTTCTAGTGGATTTATAGACAGCTGACTATAGGAATAAACAAAGAACCTAAAATACCTTATGTGTCACTCAACCTTGGCTGCTTTTTTGAAAAAGAAGCTCTTCCCAGATAGTACTCTTGATTTTCTGTTGGTTGTGATCATTGTGTAATTGGAGACTAAAATATTAGAAGGTTGCATTAGATTAATAGATGCTAGTAAGGGTTCTTTCATTGCCAATGACAGGAAGGTATGAAGCAGCAACAACCTTCTATCTTTCTCCATTTATCAGAACCCAATTGGATTGGGAAACTGCATAGGCATTTTGGGTGGTGTGTATTCTCTCCCCTTTCAATAAGTTGAATGGTTTTATAAACGATTGCAGTCAGGATTCCCGTCTCCTCAAAGTCTGCATGATATACTGATCATAGAGGACCCATGCACACTGAACAAAAATTAACCATGTTAGGTGCAAATTAAATCTAATAGCAAAAAATTTAAGGTCTCCTCGCTGGAATTTGAGATGCCCCAACATATGGAACCTGTTAGATTGATCAATAATGATGCTAAGCAGGTAAGAATATGTGGAAAACATGGTGGAGAACCCTCTTCTGTAGCATTCCTTCCCAAGGTTGGACTTGACCAATTAATGCGCAACACTTGCAGCGTACATCGAGATCTCGACCGTTCGTTCGTTTCTGAAGAGTATTAACACACATTTTTGCAAAATGGACTGTCAAGATTGAAATCTCGGTCTACATCTCAATCTCGAGCCCAAGCATGACCTTATTATTGCTAGGCTTGCAGCAGCTCAAGTTGCCGTTTAAGAAGATTTCAGGTGGAAAGATCTGTAAATCAAGTAATGTTGTATGTAACCTTGTGCAGGAGATGTAAATTGGTTTGTTAATGCAGATAGGATTCTTATTTGTATGACATTTTCTGTTTTGATAATCTGAGAAGCACTGGACAATTTCTGCCAATAAAAAAAAAAAAATTTAAAATAGAGCTTTCATGAATTTCTTTCAAAAAAGAATTTTTGTTACTAGTTTACAAGTCTTTGACCTTGCTATCTCAATTCCACCAGAGGAAAAAAAAAACTACTTAGCTCTCTCAATTATAATGTTAGAGATAAAAAGAGTTAATGTACTAGTCTAACAAGACTCTCAGTAAAACTCAGTGTCATAAACCTAGAAGTTTGAAGTCCATCAATTTCCAAATTCCTCTTGCTATTGTTGTTGGTGCTGTGCAAAACTAGGTTCCCCTTAACCTGCAATAGAATCTCATCATCGTTCCATTGTCCTATTACTGGTGTATAATTCCAAGGATTTCCTAATCCACTATTCCAACTATCAAGATAATCAAGATCTATGATTCCACGTATACTCCAAGGTTCTTGAACACCAGTTTCCTTCATCGCCCACATCTAAACTCGGCGAAAACTTTCTTCTGGTTTTTTACAGAAAACAGAAAGCTGGCTTCCTCCCATCTCATAAAGACGTAGATAATTCCTTAATACGGGAAGTGATGGTGATGCGTCCAAAATCTGCTCAGCCCTTAGATCTCCTCGTGATGACTTGCAAAACTAAAGCGTCAGATGTGGCCCGACCGCGGGGGTCGGGAGTCCACCTCCGAAGGCTAAGTCAATTGATGAACTTAATCACAAATGGCTCTGCTAGAAGCACAGAGCTAAAGAATGAAGAACTGGGAAATGTGATCTAGATCGTAAGCCTTTGATAGTTTACGTCTACCAGTGTGTATGTGGATCTGAGTCCCCCTTACCTCGTAGGCAATTAAGGTTTATATAGAATGTACCTTCGAATCTCCTTCGTTGGATGTACTCTAGCCTTCTTCGGGTAGTCGTTGGATCTCAACAGTTAGATCCGTTGAGCGGTAAACTTCTACTAGTTTGGACTAGTAGAGGACTCCTGAGATAACCTCCAGGTTATGCGATGATTATCCCTTCGATAATAATAAGCAACAGTGGCCAATTTGTGCCTGCCATCATTAGGGTAATTAACCTAATCCATAAGTTGGATTAGGGCGTGCTTGTAGCTGAATTAGTTTTCTTCCTCAGCAAGCTATCTTCTGGATCCGGTTCGCTCGGAAGCGAGTCGATTCCCTCTGTCTCGACCGGGGTCGAGGGTCAAACCGAGTATGAACCCGGTTCGATCATATTTTCTCCATATCACGAGCCCCCCAGACCAAGTGTTCGGTCGAGCCCAAGGGCTTGGTTTTTAACTGGGTTCTTCGTCAGGCAATAGTCTCTGTGTTTCCATTAAATGTCATATCACATTTAATGCGGCGGTCACTTTTCCTCGAGCGTTGTGAGGGCAATGCCACGTGTCTCTTTGCAGTTGATCTGTCGTGGCTCACGTAACCCAAGCGACGGTTTTTGAACGCCTGTTTTGGATTCGTGAGTTCAAACTTACAAAACGTCTTCTAATCTCGACCATCGATGCTGAATCAATCTCGATCGTTCAGATTCCTGAACACTCGTGCGGGTGTTTTAAAAGCGGTCCGTTGTCTTCGTAGGTTTCATTCTTCTTGTCTGAAATTTGAACCTTCGTCGTCTGTTTCGCGCCTTCTTGCTCTCAAGCTTTTGCCTCACTGAATCAGTAAGTTTACTGGTCCTTTTGCAAAGTTTTAAACTTCCTGTCTCCAGTCTCTTTTTTTTTATACCTTACTGAAACTAGTAATGGCAGATAATAGGGTTTCTCTGGTACCCAGTGTCAATAATAGTAGTGGTAACGAAGCTTTTGCTTCCCTTCCTTCTGAACAGTCGGATAGTCATAACAAAACCCTAACTGTCCTCTGGCGCGAATTTACTGAAGTTTCCCAAAAAGGTTTATGGAGAAAAATAGAAACTCCTTCCGTCCTTCCTGAGTCTGGATCTTCCAAGACTCCTAGGGTGACTGCCGAGTCTTCTAGGTAGCCTCAAACTTCCAGGTCTAATGGCGGACCTGGTTCTGTTCCCTCTTCTTACAAGGAGGAAACCCTTCTTTCGGCAATCCAGGATTTTGATTTTCCTCCCTCTTATCAGGTTAGGGCTGTAAAACCCAGCCCTAACCTTGACCCGGAAACCTTGTTATTTGTAGGTCCAGTGACCCGAAGTAAAGTAAGAAGTCAGCTTTGGGCCATCCCAGTGGAGGACTTGGTGTCTGGCTTTGAATCCATGAGAGTGGATGATGAAGTTCTATTTATGGAAACTGAATCTTGATGAAGATCGGATTAGTTGATGGACTGGGAGTGCTCTCTATCATGGTTTGAAGGCATTTCTACCTATTAGGTAAGTCACTTGATATGTGTGCAAAACCCCTTTAGGATTGGATTTGATCTGGGTCTTCAATTCCCTGTTTTGGAATTGCTGTCTGCATTGGTCGACTGATTGGTCGACTGGACCAGTCGACCAATCCACTCGACCAATGGGTGCTGTCTTTGGCAATTAGGTCTTGCTTGCTCTATTTAAGTCCAATCTCGAGTCTACTTCGTATTTTCTGCCTCCAAACTCTTTGGAACGAACCAAAGACCTCTGCAAGTCATCTCCCTTGCATCCTTGGGTGTTTTTCTTGACGGATCTTCGTCAAAACTCTTCCTTTTGCATCAAAGGTATGTCTACACTCTCTTCTTCTCCTCCATCTCTGTTTTTCTTTCCTTTTTGAGTCGAGACAGTAGAGGAGATGCTGCATTCTCTGTTGCAAACATCTTTGGACTTGTCTCTCATGATTTTCCTAAGGATTAATGGCTAATGCAATGATCTTAACCATGATCATTGCAAGCTTTTGAAGGAATCATGATCAAACCATAATCTAGTCTTTGTGTATCTTTTGATTTGAATTTCGATCTCCTTAGATCTACTATATTGATCATGTTAGTAGTCCATTGCTGTGTTTTCTTTTCATGATCCATGATCTAGCAATCTCTAGTTGTTTCTCTTCTACCATACCATGTTTTCTTCATGAATCATGATAATTACATATATGGTAGGTTTTGTTTCCTTATTTAGATTTATGCTCTTAGGTCTATTTTCTTGAAGATCTAAGTATGCTTTTCATGATACCTTTACCTGAATCAATGATTCATTCTCCTATTGTTCTTGCCTTTGATTTCTATCTTGAATTCTTCAAGAACCAAGATTGATCTAATTATGGTAACTTTTTGTTTCCTAATTTGTATCTTGATGACTTGATTTGTTTAGTGTTTTGAGATCCCCTATATGTTAGGATACTACTAATGTAGTTTACCCCTTGATTTGTATCCTTTTGAACCACCAAATTCGGATTTTATATTTCAAAACTCTGATTTTATAGGCTACTGTCTGCATTGGTCGACTGATTGGTCGACTGGACCAGTCGACCAATCCACTCGACCAATGAGTACAGCAACTCCAGAATTGGTCTGTTTTGGATGTTTTGGTATCTTTTCTGTTAGGGATCTTTCCTAATATGTTGTATACACTTGTTTAGGACCTTCTTCTCAAGTTTGTCAAGATCTTACTTGATTTCTTAGGATTCCTTTGCGAGTTATAAAAGGTAAGGATGGTTACTTCTTTAACAACATAAATTGCATATCCTAGTTTCTATATTTGAATCTTGTTAAGTTATTTCTTTAATTAGATTCTTATAATGTTATACTACTGTGGTACTGTTTTGATATCAGTAGCATTACTTATTTATATTGAATTGACTCATGTATGATTTACTTACCAGTTATATACAAAGTGATTGTAATTATTGATTTCTTTCCATATATGAAGTTACCATATATGTGATGTTATGAATTGATGCTTGTGTATGCTTAAGTATGGTTTGGAAAGGAGAGGTGTCCTTTTGACACTTCTGTCCTTGGACACCTACGGGAATATTATGAGATGTTTCCGGAGATGCCCTCTGGACACCTTCCTAAACTGTTGGATGACATATCTAGGACTGTCTAGTAGTGTTTGGCTAGGATGTCCCGTTATGTCAGACCCTAATCGGAGGGGTATTGAGACCGAACGACCCGTGGTAGCAATGGGGATTCAAGGGCGCTCAAGACCGGTAACCAACCCGTGAGAGGACAGGAATCACATTGTGGGGGCCATTTATTGGAGGGTTGCATATGGATAGACTTGGGCTCACGGGCGCTCAAGATCGGTAACCAACCCGTGAGGGGACGTGAGAGCTTCCCGTTTACCATATGTGGATGACCAGTAGGGTTGATGAGTCCGTAGTCAGGGACTATGAGGACTCTAGTGTGAAGGATACCGGAAAGGATCGTCAGGGACGAGGAATGGACGTATCTGGATCTGACTTGATGTAACTAAGTAGAAGACTTGCATTTCGCTAGGCTTTACCCTGACATGCGCCGGTACTTAGACCAATGGTTATGTGAGAGAGTGGTGACCTATACCCCCAGCCATGGAATGTCCCGAGGGATGCCGGACCCATTACCAACTGATGATGAGTGATTGAGACTTTCCTAAAGAAGTACGGTGCTATGACTTAAAGCATGTCTGCCAATAGAGACCAGCATATATAGAGTTAGATTCATACATTCATAGTTTTGTCTCATACCATATTGCAACTATGTTTGTTTTGTAATCCTGCCATTTATGTTATTATGGATTTAACTGCCTTACTGAGTTTCTTTGAAACTCATTCCTTTATTGTACAATGTTTGTTAGACTATTCTACAGGTTCTGAATATCATGACGGCCCGTATGAAGAAGCGCAAGGAGAAGAGGCATATCTCCAGGAAGGTGATTGCGGTTACAACAATTACACTGAAGATCCCGCGAGTGGTTATGCTCCTTACGATGCTTAGTCCGACCATAGAGTGGAAGCGCCCTTGTGCTGTTTATGAGATTTATACTTATAGGGATGTTGTCTATAAAGTTGAGAACAATTTAGTTACCTATTGTACCTGCTATTGGGATTAGATTTTATCTTGCTTATTCTCTTTTAGAACTACTTTTCCGCTGGTTGTAGAGTGGGATTTCGCCTCACTTTACTTATCTGATTTAGACACTCTGATTATATCTAGTACTCTGATTTATATATGATTCATTCTTTCCTTATTTGGATCTATGGTTTATCTTCCGCACTTTTATTATTATTGTTCATGATTATGTTATTGTTTATGTGGGAGGTTGATTACTCGATACCGATCTTCGGGCTGTGGATCACACTCTCGGGTATGCCGGATAGGGTACCGGCTGGGAGGATGTGACTGATTGGTATCGAGCCCAAGGTTCGAGGAAATCCTAACGACAAAAGACAATAACTGAACATTCCTGAGTCATTGATCCGAAATGACTCCTCTACTCTTAGAAGTGAATAATAGAACACTTGGATTAGAAACTTAACCTATGAAGCATAATGAGAACATTTCCGAATAACATACCATAATTATACTTAAACAAATGTCACTAATGCAAATAAAAGAAAGGTGCATAATATACAATAATTAAGTGAAACAAAATGAACTTCATTAATTTCAAAAGCTTTTACAACGATTACATCTGAAATGCATAAATGAAAATCCTAGGGTACAGTCTATCTAGGTGATCTTCTCGATCTCTGTATGCTCCGAACTCCTCCGCATAACCGAGTCACCCGATGCTCTATCCTATCTGCGTGACTCCATCCTCTCCATCCTGCTCTGTCCGACCTCCATCCTCTCTAGCATGGAAGTCATCGATCTCATCTGTGCCCCAAGATCTGAAGTCTCGGGAACGCATGTGAAGGGCCACCTGCCTCGAAGTGTGATGAAGGAAACTCGTGATGCACCGGCTCAGCCTCGTGCATCTCTCGTATCGTCTCCGGCCTGATCATCACTATTAGGACCGATATCCTCTCCTCCATCCCTCGACTCCTAATCCTCATCCTCCGATTCCTCATCATCCTCACCCTCCGGACCGGGAGATCTCTCAGACTGCTGCAGTCTCATCTGACGAATGGTCCGAGTCTCGATGACGTATCCCTGTGAACCTGTGTCCACTGGTGTATCCTCGAAACTCACCCCGAAATGCCTGAAGATCAAGGTCAGTAGCCTCCCATAGCAAAGGTTCCGCATGCTAGGCCGTAGAACCAAGTCCAAGCATGACCTGCTGAATGATGTAGGAGAGATCGATCTCGAAGCCCATGTAGATGCGGTAGATGACTAAGGCCTCCATCACCGTGACCCGATGGTGATGTCCGGCTTTCGGCATAATGTTTCGGCCGACTATGCGACCGATAATCCGTGCAGAATCCGTCATCCGTCCGCTGGTCCACGGAGTGAAGCATCGACGACTATCCCATAGCGTAGAGCATATCTCGCGAAGCTCGTACGACATCAAATGGCTGTCCAAATCTGCTCCTGCAGGTATCCACACACACTGCTGTGGATAGTAAGGAACCTGCAAGATCTCAGCCAGTGCTCGAGTGGAAAAGCGAATCTGAGTCCGGAAGACCCTGCTCCTTAGGACAAGTCTAAGTGGATGTCCTTGACCTTGAGCCTCCTCTGTGTAAGTAAGGTTGCTGAAGAACAACCTCACTAGCTCCGGGTATACCGGCAGATCCTCAGTGAAGAGATGAGTCCACTGCAACGTGTCGAATCTCTGACGAATCCTAAAGACTCTGAGCTGGCGTAGGTGAAGTAGACGTCCCAACTCGATGTTACAGTAACTGAAGTAGGCCTCGTACAAAAACTCGGCCTGAGGTGTGTCGAACATGTCCAGTCTCCGAACCTCCTGTTTAGGCTCTGAAGGAACCTGACCTCTGCCCCTAAGTGCCCCTACAATGCGACCACGACCTCTACCTCGTCCTCGCCCTCCCCTCTGCATAGTGTGTATCTGTGAAAGAGACAAGAGACATTTCCAGTTAGTGCTACTATAAGATTTGAGCCAAAAGAGTATTTTCGTAATTTTTAGGAAAATTTCAAATTTGGGGAAAATTTGATTTGAACATACTAGCATGTGCGCAATACTTGGATCGTGTCTATGAAGTTTGTTTGAAGAAAATCGATCGAAAACTTGAATTAAAGCGAAAAATTCAGCAAGAAGGAAATTTGGGGATTTTGCAATTTAGGTCAAAATTGGATTTTTGAAAAGTTGAAATTGGTTAAATAAAATTTTATGGACCTATCTACAATATCATCTTGAGCATGTAGCATTTGATTTCGTGTGAAAATTTCAAGCGGTTTGTGAGAAAACGAAAATTTTCTAAAGATAACGATTTCGGTATGAAAACGTTGCGAGATGAACACCAATATGTTAGAACTTGTTGTCTATGCATGGCATTGTGTTTAAAACCTAAGGAATATGTTTCTAAGCATTCCTATGCATGATTTCTAGCTTTGGATACAAGCAAAGCATGGTTTTGTTTGAAATGCAAGCATGAGAAGATGAAAATGGAAGAAAGAATGAGAGATTTACCTTGTTTGTGTTGGTTGTGTGTTGAAGTGTTGTTGTTGAAGCACCAAAACACCTCAAGAACACTTTTAAGAACCTTTGGAGACTTTCCCTAGAGCTCTCTCACCTTTGAAAGAGGATAAAATGAAGTTGGAATGTGGAAATGAGGCTTATAATGCGAATTTTCGCATTCTGTCTTGATTGGTCGACTCATTGGTCGACTGGGTTAGTCGACCAATCACTCGACCAATGGTCACAGAGACCTCTTTTGCTGTTGAATTTTTGGAAAATGTGATTTTTGCCTTATGGATTATTGTTTGATGACTATATGGATATATTTAAGCATGATTTAAATTTTCAAATCATTTGGACTTGTGGTTTATGTTGAAACTTCGAAATTCGGTATTTTGATGTTCTCAGTTTTGCAGAATGGTTACTCTGAGAAGTGGGCGTGGTGAATCCAGTGGTCAAGGAGGTGGTGAAATACCTCAAGGAGGTGGTGAAATACCTCATGGAGGTGGTGAGATACCTAATGTTGATCAGGGTACCCATGAGATACCCGATGCCCCGAATGTTGGAAGCTTCCGTGATATTGCCAATATTATGGGCAATATGATGCAACAGTAGGCAGCTCAGTTCAACCAGATGTTGGTGGGTTTCATGACTCTGCATAATGAGACTCGAACTGGTGCTAATGTGAATCCTCATGCCGCAGTCCTGAATGCGGGAGGTTTAGCTGGAACTCCTCATACTACTTTGATGGAGAGTTTTACGAAGATGCAAGTACCCACTTTCACCGGAGTTACCAAGGACCCCTTGTTTCCTAACAAGTGGCTTCGTGAGTTGGAGAAGGCTTTCCGACATCTACAATGCTCGGAAGCTCAGAAGATTCTGTTTGCTGAACAGAAGTTGCAACAAGAAGCTGATGCATGGTGGACCTCCACTCGGCCTGTTTTGGAAGGTTTGCATGCAGGAGTTGTAACTTGGGAGTTGTTCAAAGAGGTTTTTTTGTATGAATTATTTCCCCGAGGCGGTGAAAGATGCGAAGGAAGCTGAGTTTATGGTTCTCACACAAGGATCTTTGTCTTTGTTGGAGTACCAACATAAGTTTGAGGAGCTTCATTTCTTTGCTCCAGATTCTCTGAAGGTCGATCTCGCCAAAGCGAAGAAGTTCTTCAAAGGATTGCGCCCTGCCATTAAAGCTGTCACATCCTCCCAGCCGGTACCCTATCTGGCATACCCAAGAGTGTGATCCACAGCCAGAAGATCAGGTATCGAGTAATCAACCTTCCACAAAAACAATAACATAATCATGAACAATCATAATAAAAGTGCAGAAGATAAACCATAGATCCAATAAGGAAAGAATTAATCATAAATAAATCAGAATACTAGATATAATCAGAGTGTCAAACAGATAAGTAAAGTGAGGCAAAAATCCCACTCTACAACCAGCGGAAAAGTAGCTCTAAAAGAGAATAAACTAGACAAAATCTAATCCCAGTAGCAAGTACAATGGGTAACTAAATTGTTCTCCACTTTATAGACAACATCCTTATAAGTGTAAATCTCATAAATGGCACAAGGACGCTTCCACTCAATGGTAGGACTAAGCATCGTACAAAGCATAACCACTCGCGGGATCTTCAGTGTAATTGTGGTAACCGCAATCACCTTCCTGGAGATATGCCTCTTCGCCTTGCGCTTCTTCATAGGGACCGTCATAATACTCAGTACCTGCAGGATAGTCTAACAAACATTGTACAATAAAGGAATGAGTTTCAAAGAAACTCAGTAAGGCAGTTAAATCCATAATATCATAAATGGCAGGATTTCAGAACAAACATAAATGCAATATGATATGAGACAAGCAATGAATGAATGAATCTAACTCTATGTATGCTGGTCTCTATTGGTAGACATGCTTTAAGTCATAGCACCGTACTTCTTTAGGAAGGTCTCAATCACTCATCATCAGTTGGTAATGGGTCCGGCATCCCTCGAGACATTCCATGGCTGGGGGTTAAGTCACCACTCTCTCACATCACCATTGGTCTAAGTACCGGCGCATGTCAGGGTTAAACCTAGCCAAATGCAAGTCTTCTACTTAGTTACATCAAGTCAGATCTAGATACGTCCATTCCTCGTCCCTGATGATCCTTTCCGGTATCCTTCACACTAGTCCTCATAGTCCCTGACTACGGACTCATCAACCCTATTGATCATCCACATATGGTAAACGGGAAGCTCTCACGTCCTCTCACGGGTTGGTTACCGGTCTTGAGCGCCCGTGAGCCCAAGTCTAACCATATGCAACCCTACTAATAAATGGCCCCCACAATGTGATTCCTGTCCTCTCACGGGTTGGTTACCGGTCTTGAGCGCCCATGAATCCCCATTGCTACCACGGGTCGTTCAGTCTCAATACCCCTCCGATTAGGGTCGGACATAACAGGACATCCTAGCCAAACACTACTAGACAATCCTAGATATGTCATCCAACAGTTTAGGAAGGTGTCCAGAGGGCATCTCCGAAAACATCCCATAATATTCCCGTAGTAGTCCAAGGACAGAAGTGTCAAAAGGACACCTCTCCTTTCCAAACCATACTTAAGCATACACATGCATCAATTCATATCATCACATATATGGTAACTTCATATATGGAAAGAAATCAATAATTACAATCACTTTGTATATAACTCGTAAGTAAATCATACATGAGTCAATTCAATATAATTAAGCAATGCTACTGTAATCAAGGTTATGCAACAGTAGTATATCATTGTAAGAATCTAATTAAGGAAACATATCAATGATATTCAAATATAGAAACTAGATTCATGCTATCTATGTAATTAAGGAAATAACCATCCTTACCTTTTATAACTCGCAAAGGAATCCTAAGAAATCAAGTAAGATCTTGGCAAACTTGAGAAGAAGGTCCTAAACAAGTGTATACAACATATTAGGAAAGATCCCTAATAGAAAAGATACCAAAACATCCAACACAGACCAATTCTGGAGTTGCTGTACTCATTGGTCGAGTGGATTGGTCGACTGGTCCAGTCGACCAATCAGTCGACCAATGCAGACAGTAGCCTAAAAAACAGAGTTTTAAGATATGAAATTCGAATTTGGTGGTTCAAAAGGGTACTAATCAAGGGGTAAACTACATCAGTAGTATTCTAACATATAGGGGACCTCATAACACTAATCCAATCAAGCCATCAAGATCCTAATTAGGAAACAAAAAGTTACCATAATTAGATCAACCATGGATCTTGATGAATTCGAAATAGAAATCAGAGACAAGAACAATAGGAGGATGGATCATTGCTTTAGGTAAAGGTATCATGAAAAACATACTTAGATCTTCAAGGAAATAGGCTTAAAAGCATAAATCTAAATAAAGAAACAAAACCTACCATATATGTAACTACCATGATTCATGAAGAACACATAGTATGGTAGAAGAGAACAACTAGAGATTGATAGATCATGGATCATGAAAAGAAAACACAGCAATTAACTACTAACATGATCACTATAGAAGATCCAAGGAGATCAGAATTCAAATCAGAAGTTTAACAAAGATTAGATCATGGTTTGATCATGATTCCTTCAAAAGCTTGCAATGATCATGGTTAAGATCATTGTTCTAGCCTTTAATCCTTAGGATGATCATGAGAGACAAGTCCAGAGATGTTTGCAACAGAGAATGCAGCATCTCCTCTACTGTCTCAACTCAAAAAGGAAAGAAAATAAGAGATAGAGGAGAAGAAAAGAGTGTAGACATACCTTTTGATGAAAAGGAAGAGTTTCGACGAAGATCCGTCAAGAAAATCACCAAGGATGCAAGGGAGATGACTTGCAGAGGTCTTTGGTTCGTTCCAAAGAGTTTGGAGGCAGCAAATACGAAGTAGACTCGAGATTGGACTTAAATAGAGCAAGCAAAACCTAATTGCCAAAGACAACACTCATTGGTCGAGTGGATTGGTCGACTGATCCAGTCGACCAATCAGTCGACCAATGCTGACAACAATTCCAAAACAGGGAATTGAAGACCCAGATCAAATCCAATCCTAAAGGGGTTTTGCACACATGTCAAGTGACTTACCTAATAGGTAGAAATGCCTTCAAACCAAGATAGAGAGCACTCCAAGTCCATCAACTAATCCGATCTTCATCAAGATTCAGTTTCCATAAATAGAACTTCATCATCAACTTTCATGGATTCAAAGCCGGACACCAAGTCCTCCACTGGGATGGCCCAAAGCTGACTTCTTACTTTACTTCGGGTCATCGGACCTACAAATAACAAGGTTTCCGGGTCAAGGTTAGGGCTGGGTTTTACATTCTCCCCCCCTAAAGAAATTTCGTCCTCGAAATTGAAAGCGTACCTGTGCTTCCAAAGAGGTAAGGAAACTTCTCCTTCATGTCTTCTTCCTTCTCCCAAGAAGCTTCTTCAGGGGTATGGTTCTTCCACCGAATCTTCACCAAAGGGATGGTGCGATTCCGCAGCTGCTTGTCCTTCCTATCCAAGATTTCGGCTTGTTCTTCATCATAGGTCAAATCAGCACTAAGTCCTTCAGGTGCTTGCTGCAAAATGTGTTCCGGATTCTCTATGTATTTTCGGAGCATCGAAATATGAAACACATTGTGAACACCAGCAAGAGGCGGAGGTAATGCTAATCGATACTCAACAGGTCCAACCTTTTCCAAAATCTCGAAAGGTCCAATGTAACGAGGGCTAAGCTTTCCCTTAACATTGAATCTCATCACACCCTTCATTGGTGAAACTTTCAGAAATACTTTCTCTCCAACTTGAAATTCCAAATCGGTCCTTCTTTTATCAGCATAAGATTTATGTCTTGACTGGGCAGACTTAATCCTTTCTCTTATCATATCCACCATAGCACTCGTAGCTTCAATCATTTCAGGACCTAAGACTTTTCTTTCACCTGTCTCAGTCCAGTACAAAGGTGTCCTACAAGTACTACCATACAAAGCCTTGAATGGAGCCATGCCTATTGTTGCTTGATTTCTGTTGTTATAGGCAAACTCAACCAAAGCTAGGTGTTCATCCCAATTTCCACCCATATCCACCACACAAGATCTGAGCATGTCTTCCAATGTCTGAATTGTCCGCTCGGATTGTCCATCGATCGTGGATGATGAGTTGTACTCAAGTTCAATTGGGTTCCCAAGGCCTTCCGCAAACTATTCCAAAACCTTGAGGTGAACCTATGATCACGATCCGAAACAATACTCAATGGCACACCATGCAGACGAACCACATTATCCACATAAAGCCTTGCTAGCTTATCCAGAGTATGAGTGATCTTCATAGGAATGAAGTGGGCTGATTTGGTCAACCTATCAACAATCACCCACACAGTGTCATTGCCTTTACTTGTCCGAGGCAAGCTAGTCACAAAGTCCATGGAGATATCCTCCCACTTCCAACTAGGAATAGGAAGAGGTTGAAGTAATCCAGATGGAGGTTGTCGAACGGCTTTCACACGTTGGCAAGTCTCACACTTGGCAACAAAATCATCAACATCAGCCTTCAGACCAATCCACCAAAAATGTTCCTTCAAGTCCTTGTACATCTTGGTGCTTCCCGGATGTATAGTAAAGACTGACTGGTGTGCTTCCCTCAATATTTCTTTCTTAACTTCTTCATTTGCAGGCACGCACAGTCTTCCTCTAAACAACAAAGCACCATCCATGGATATACCAAAGTCGGGGTCCGACTCAGGATTCGAAGAAATCTTCTCAACTTTAATCAAAAGTTCTTGGTCAGAACTCTGCAGAGCAACAATCTTATCTCTAAGACCGGATCTTGCCGTCATGGCAGAAAGAATAAAATCAGAATTCTCAGGGACGATTTCCAAATCAAAACTCTCAATAGAAGACCACAATGGTAAACTCAACGCATTCAAATCCAAAGTCTTCTTCGGTTCTTCCTACTAAGAGCATCGGCAACAACGTTTGCTTTCCCGGAGGGTGATCTTGAATATCACAATCATAATCGAAGACTAGTTCCAACCATCTCCTTTGTCTCATATTCAACTCCTTTTGGGTAAAGAAGTATTTCAAACTCTTATGATCCGTGAAAATGGCAATCTTCTCACCGTAGAGGTAATGTCTCCAAATCTTCAAAGCAAAGACAACGGCGGCAAGTTCTAGATCGTGAGTGGGGTAATTCCGCTCATAATCTTTCAATTGCCGAGAAGCATAGGCTACGACCTTGCCATGTTGCATCAGTACGCAACCCAATCCAATCTTTGACGCATCGGTATAAACTGTCATACCACCGAAACTATTAGGTATAGTCAAAACCGGGGCACT
The DNA here is from genome assembly GCF_041222555.1 of Hakea prostrata. Lineage (NCBI taxonomy): Eukaryota > Viridiplantae > Streptophyta > Magnoliopsida > Proteales > Proteaceae > Hakea > Hakea prostrata. Next base: position 42,885,351 of record NC_142600.1, read on the forward strand.
TGTCAATCTATCTTTCAACTCTTGGAAATTCTTCTCGCAAGCGTCAGACCAAACAAACTTTTCTTCTTTCCTGGTCAACTTAGTCATAGGAGCAGCCAACCGAGAAAAGTTCTCAATAAACCTTCTCGTAGTAACCCGCCAATCCAAGAAAACTTCTTTTTTCCGTTCTCGACTTCGGTCTTTCCCAATCAGCCACAGCTTGAACCTTTTCAGGATCGACACGAATACCTTCGGCTGAAACTACATGACCAAGGAATACCACTCTCTTAAGCCAGAAATCACACTTGCTAAACTTAGTGAACAACTTCTTTTCTCGCAACCTTTGCAAAGTGAAGCTTAGATGACTCGCATGCTCTTCTTCGCTCTTCGAATAGATCAAGATGTCATCAATGAAAAAAATCACAAACTTATCAAGCACATCGTGAAATACTCGGTTCATGAGGTCCATGAACACCGCAGGAGCATTGGTCAATCCGAAGGGCATGACTCTAAACTCGTAGTGACCATACCGCGTTCGGAAAGCTGTCTTGAAGATATCACTAGACTTCACTTTCAATTGGTGATATCCGGACCTTAAGTCAATCTTTGAGAACACAATTGCACCCTTCAACGATCGAAGAGATCATCAATTCTCGGGCAGCGGATATCTATTCTTGATAGTCGACTTATTCAACTCACGGTAGTCGATGCACAAGCGCATACTACCGTCTTTCTTCTTGACAAACAAGACTGGAGCTCCCCAAGGTGACACACTAGGCTGTATGAAACCTCTATCAATGAGCTCATTCAGCTGATTTTGCAACTCTTTCAACTCAGTAGGAGCCATCCTATACGGAGCTTTAGATACCGGAGCGGCACCAGGGACGAGATCAATAGAAAACTCGACATCCCCTGTCTGGAGGCACTCCCGATAGATCATCGGGGAAGACATCAACAAAGTCGCAAACAACTCTGACTTCATCGACTCTTTTCTCCACTTTACCCTTGCCTTCAGATGAAGCATCATCCACTAGGGCATAGACTTGCATCAGTGCGGACAACACCTTCTTACAAACCCTTCTCTTTTCCCCCTGAAATTCCAAGACCGGACTTCCACAAATATGGAACTGAATCTTCTTTGAGGAACAAAGGAACACAGCTTTGTGGGCTGTTAACCAATCAATTTCCAAAATAATATCGAAGTCCTTCATGTCAAGAATTACAAAATTGGCTTCTCACCAATCAACACAGGACATTTAGATAACCCCTTATCTAGTTTCACAACAGGACCAGTAGGTGTACTAATCAATAAACAACTAGACAACTTCTCGGGGATTAGGTTAGTCTTCTTGATGAATGCGAGATGACATGAACGAATGAGATGCACCCGTATCAAATAAGACAAATGCGGAAATAGAAGCAACTAACAATGTACCCGTAATCACTTCATGGCTTGGATCCTGCTCAAGACTGGAAATACTGAAAACTCTACCGAGAGGGAGGAGCAGGAGCACTCTTCACCCTTTGGAGCAGAGGCTGCTGGGCAGGCCGCTTCGGACGAGCACGAGCAAAATGACCAGCTTGCTTGCGGTAGAAGCAAACAGGATTGCTGGTCCAACGGGCTGAGAGGGCTTCGAACAAAAGGCCTTGCACTTGCACTTGCACTTGCACTTGCTGGTGGTCGGTTTCCGCCATACTTGTCTAAACCGGCCGGGCTGCTGAAAACCCGTGTTCGACCTACACTCTTAGGCTGAAAGGTAGGAGTGGGGTAGGGTGTAGGTCTCACAAAACGACGGTCATTACGATCCACCAAACCAGAATTCCTTGATCGCCGGGGCTTTTGCACACGAGCACTTTCCTTCTCTGTTTCTTCCAACTTCTTCGAGTTCTCGCACCACTTGAGCATAGCTCACTATAGGCTGGACCGTGAGGTAAGCTTTAATGGCGGTGGCGCAGTCCTTTGAAGAACTTCTTTGCTTTGGCGAGGTCATCCTTCAGAGAATCTGGAGCAAAGAAATGAAGCTCCTCGAACTTCTGTTGGTACTCCAACACAGACAGAGATCCTTGAGTAAGAACCATGAACTCAGCTTCCTTCGCATCTTTCACCGCCTCGGGAAAGTAATTCATACAAAAAGCCTCTTTGAACAACTCCCAAGTTATAACTCCCGCATGCAAACCTTCCAAAACAGGCCGAGTGGAGATCCACCATGCATCGGCTTCTTGTTGCAACTTCTGTTCAGCAAACAAAATCTTCGAGCTTCCGAGCATTGCGGATGTCGGAAAGCCTTCTCCAACTCACGAAGCCACTTGTTAGGAAACAAGGGGTCCTTGGTAACTCCGGTGAAAGTGGGTACTTGCATCTTGGGAAAACTCTCCATCAAAGAGTATGAGGAGTTTCAGCTAAACCTCCCGCATTCGGGGACTGCGGCATGAGGATTCACATTAGCACCAGCTCGGGTCTCATTATGCAGAGTCATAAAACCCACCAACATCTGGTTGAACTGAGCTGCTTGCTGCTGCATCATATTGCCCATAATATTGGCAATATCTCGGAAACTTCCAACATTCGGGGCACCAGGTATCTCATGGGTACCCTGATCAACATTAGGTATCTCACCACCTCCATGAGGTATTTCACCACCTCCTTGAGGTATTTCACCACCTCCTTGACCCACTGGATTCACCACGCCCACTTCTCGAGTAACCATTATGCAAAACCGAGAACATCAAAATACCGAATTTCGAAGTTTCAACATAAACCACAAGTCCAAATGATTTGAAAACTTAAATCATGCTTAAATATATCCATATAGTCATCAAACAATAATCCATAAGGCAAAAATCACATTTTCCAAAAATTCAACAGCAAATGAGGTCTCTGTGACCATTGGTCGAGTGATTGGTCGAGTGACCCAGTCGACCAATGCAGACAGAATGCGAAAATTGGCATTATAAGCCTCATTTCCATATTCCAACCTCATTCTAACTTCTTCCAAAGGTGAGAGAGCTCTACGGAAAGTCTCCAAAGGTTCTCACAAGTGTTCTTGAGGTGTTTTGGTGCTTCAACAACAACACAACAACCCACAATCATCACAAACAAGGTAAAACTCTCATTCTTTCTTCCATCTTCATCTTCTCATGCTTGCATTTCAAACAAAACCATGCTTTGCTTGTATCCAATGCTAGAAATCATGCTTAGGAATGCTTAGAAACATATTCCCTAGGTTTTAAACACAATGCCATGCATAGACAACAAGTTCTAACATATTGGTGTTCATCTTGCAACGTTTTCATACCGAAATCGATATCTTTAGAAAAATTTCGTTTTCTCTCAAACCGCTTGAAATTTTCACACGAGATCAAAGGCTACCTGCTCAATATGACATTGTAGATAGGTCCATACAATTTGATTAAACCAATTTCAACTTTTCAAAAATCCAATTTTGACCTAAATTGCAAAATCCCCAAATTTCATTCTTGCTGAATTTTTCGCTTTAATCCAAGTTTTCGATCGATTTTCATCAAACAAACTTCATAGACATGAAATTCCAAGTATTGCGCACATGCTAGTATGTTCAAATCAAATTTCCCCCAAATTTGAAATTTTTCGAAAAATTACGAAAATACCCTTTTGGCTCAAATCTTAAGGTAGCACTAACTGGAATTGTCTCTTGTCTCTTTCACAGATACACACTATGCAGAGGGGAGGGCGAGGACGAGGTAGAGGTCGTGGTCGCATTGTAGGGGCACTTAGGGGGCAGAGGTCGGGTTCCTTCGAGCCTAGACGGGAGGTTAGGAGACCGGACATGTTTGACACACCTCGGGCCGAGTTCCCGACGAGGCCTACTCGATTCTTTGCAATATCGAGATGGGGCGTCTACTTCACTTACGCCAGCTCGGAGCCTTTAGGATTCGGCAGAGATTCGACACATTGCAGCGGACTCATCTCTTCACCGAGGATCTGCCGGTATACCCGGAACTAGTGAGGTTGTTCTTCAGCAACCTTACCTACACGAGAGGAGGCTCGAGGTCAAGGACATCCACTTAGACTTGTCCTCGGGAGCGGGGTCTTCCGGACTCGGATTCGCTTCTCCACCCGGACACCGGCTGAGATCTTACGGGTTCCTTACTATCCACGGCGGTGTGTGTGGATACCTGCAGGAGCAGATCCGGACAGCCATCCGATGCCGTACGAGCTACGCGAGATATGCTCTACGCTATGGGATAGCCGTCGATGCTTCACTCCGTGGACCAGCGGACGGATGACGGATTCTGCACGGATTATCGGTCACATAGTCGGCCGAAACATTATGCCGAAAGCCGGACATCACCATCGGGTCACGGTGATGGAGGCCTTAGTCATCTACCGCATCTACATGGGCTTCGAGATCGATCTCTCCTACATCATTCAACGGGTCATGCTTGGACTTAGTTCTGCGGCCTAGCATGCGGAACCTTTGCTATGGGAGGCTACCGACCTTGATCTTCGGGCATTTTGGGGTGAGCTTCGAGGATACACCGGTGGACACCGGTTCACGGGGGTACTCCATTGGGACTCGGACCATTCGTCGGATGAGACTGCAGCGAGCTCGAGAGATCTCCTGGTCCGGAGGGTGAGGATGATGAGGAGTCGGAGGATGAGGATCGGGGGTCGGAGGATGGAGGAGAGGATATCGGTCCCGATAGTGATGATCAGGCCGGAGATGATGCGGATATGCACGAGGCCGAGCCGGTGCATCACGAGTTTCCTTCATCACACTTCGAGGCGGGTGGCCCTTCACATGCGGTTCCGAGAGACTTCAGATCTTGGGGCACGAGATGAGATCGATGACTTCCATGCTAGAGAGGATGGAGGTCGGACAAGAGCAGATGTATGAGAGGATGGAGTCACGACGGGATAGGATAGAGCATCGGGTGACTCGGCTAGCGGAGGAGTTCGAGCATACGAGAGATCGAGAGAAGATCACCTAGATAGACCTGTACCCTAGGATTTCCATTTATGCATTTCGGATGTAATCGTTGTAAAAACTTTTGAAATTAATGAAGTTCATTTTGTTTCACTTAATTATTGTATATTATGCACCTTTCTTTTCCTTGCATTAGTGACATTTGTTCAAGTATAATTATGGTATGTTATTCGGAAATGTTTTGTTATGCCTCAAAGTTAAGTTTCTAATTCAATGTTCTATTATTCACTTCTAAGAGTAGAAGAGTCATTTCAGATCAATGACTCAGGAATGTTCAGTTATTGTCTTTTGTGGTTAGGATCTCCTCGAACCTTGGGCTTTGATACCAATCTGTCACATCCTCCCAGCCGGTAACCTATCTGGCATACCCGAGAGTGTGATCCACAGCCCGAAGATCAGGTATCGAGTAATCAACCTCCCACATAAACAATGACATAATCATGAACAATCATAATAAAAGTGCGGAAGATAAACCATAGATCCAATAAGGAAAGAATGAATCATAAATAAATCAGAATACTAGATATAATCAGAGTGTCAAACAGATTATCCCACTCTACAACCAGCGGAAAAGTAGCTCTAAAAGAGAATAAACTAGACAAAATCTAATCCCAGTAGCAAGTACAATGGGTAACTAAATTGTTCTCCACTTTATAGACAACATCCTTATAAGTGTAAATCTCATAAATGGCACAAGGACGCTTCCACTCAATGGTCGGACTAAGCATCGTACGAAGCATAACCACTCGCGGGATCTTCAGTGTAATTGTGGTAACCGCAATCACCTTCCTGGAGATATGCCTCTTCGCCTTGCGCTTCTTCATAGGGACCGTCATAATACTCAGTACCTGCAGGATAGTCTAACAAACATTGTACAATAAAGGAATGAGTTTCAAAGAAACTCGATAAAGGCGATTAAATCCATAATATCATAAATGGCAGGATTTCAGAACAAACATAAATGCAATATGATATGAGACAAGCAATGAATGAATGAATCTAACTCTATGTATGCTGGTCTCTATTGGCAGACATGCTTTAAGTCATAGCACCGTACTTCTTTAGGAAGGTCTCAATCACTCATCATCAGTTGGTAATGGGTCTGGCATCCCTCGGGACATTCCATGGCTGGGGGTTAAGTCACCACTCTCTCACATCACCGTTGGTCTAAGTATCGGCGCATGTCAGGGTTAAACCTAGCCAAATGCAAGTCTTCTACTTAGTTACATCAAGTCAGATCCAGATACGTCCATTCCTCGTCCCTGACGATCCTTTCCGGTATCCTTCACACTAGAGTCCTCATAGTCCCTGACTACGGACTCATCAACCCTATTGATCATCCACATATGGTAAACGGGAAGCTCTCACGTCCTCTCACGGGTTGGTTACCGGTCTTGAGCGCCCGTGAGCCCAAGTCTAACCATATGCAACCCTACCAATAAATGGCCCCCACAATGTGATTCCTGTCCTCTCACGGGTTGGTTACCGGTCTTGAGCGCCCATGAATCCCCATTGCTACCACGGGTCGTTCGGTCTCAATACCCCTCCGATTAGGGTCGGACATAACAGGACATCCTAGCCAAACACTACTAGACAATCCTAGATATGTCATCCAACAGTTTAGGAAGGTGTCCAGAGGGCATCTCCGGAAACATCCCATAATATTCCCGTAGTAGTCCAAGGACAGAAGTGTCAAAAGGACACCTCTCCTTTCCAAACCATACTTAAGCATACACATGCATCAATTCATATCATCACATATATGGTAACTTCATATATGGAAAGAAATCAATAATTACAATCACTTTGTATATAACTGGTAAGTAAATCATACATGAGTCAATTCAATATAATTAAGCAATGCTACTGTAATCAAGGTTATGCAACAGTAGTATATCATTGTAAGAATCTAATTAAGGAAACATATCAATGATATTCAAATATAGAAACTAGATTCATGCTATCTATGTAATTAAGGAAATAACCATCCTTACCTTTTATAACTCGCAAAGGAATCCTAAGAAATCAAGTAAGATCTTGGCAAACTTGAGAAGAAGGTCCTAAACAAGTGTATACAACATATTAGGAAAGATCCCTAACAGAAAAGATACCAAAACATCCAACACAGACCAATTCTGGAGTTGTTGTACTCATTGGTCAAGTGGATTGGTCGACTGGTCCAGTCGACCAATCAGTCGACCAATGCAGACAGTAGCCTAAAAAACAGAGTTTTAAGATATGAAATCCGAATTTGGTGGTTCAAGAGGGTACTAATCAAGGGGTAAACTACATCAGTAGTATTCTAACATATAGGGGACCTCATAACACTAATCCAATCAAGCCATCAAGATCCAAATTAGGAAACAAAAAGTTACCATAATTAAATCAACCATGGATCTTGATGAATTCGAAATAGAAATCAGAGACAAGAACAATAGGAGGATGGATCATTGCTTCAGGTAAAGGTATCATGAAAAACATACTTAGATCTTCAAGGAAATAGGCTTAAAAGCATAAATCTAAATAAAGTAACAAAACCTACCATATATGTAACTACCATGATTCATGAAGAACACATAGTATGGTAGAAGAGAACAACTAGAGATTGATAGATCATGGATCATGAAAAGAAAACACAGCAATTAACTACTAACATGATCACTATAGAAGATCCAAGGAGATCAGAATTCAAATCAGAAGTTTAACAAAGATTAGATCATGGTTTGATCATGATTCCTTCAAAAGCTTGCAATGATCATGGTTAAGATCATTGTTCTAGCCTTTAATCCTTAGGATGATCATGAGAGACAAGTCCAGAGATGTTTGCAACAGAGAATGCAGCATCTCCTCTACTGTCTCAACTCAAAAAGGAAAGAAAATAAGAGATAGAGGAGAAGAAGAGAGTGTAGACATACCTTTTGATGAAAAGGAAGAGTTTCGACGAAGATCCGTCAAGAAAATCACCAAGGATGCAAGGGAGATGACTTGCAGAGGTCTTTGGTTCGTTCCAAAGAGTTTGGAGGCAGCAAATACGAAGTAGACTCGAGATTGGACTTAAATAGAGCAAGCAAAACCTAATTGCCAAAGACAGCACTCATTGGTCGAGTGGATTGGTCGACTGGTCCAGTCGACCAATCAGTCGACCAATCGTCGACAAACAATTCCAAAACAGGGAATTGAAGACCCAGATCAAATCCAATCCTAAAGGGGTTTTGCACACATGTCAAGTGACTTACCTAATAGGTAGAAATGCCTTCAAACCAAGATAGAGAGCACTCCAAGTCCATCAACTAATCCGATCTTCATCAAGATTCAGTTTCCATAAATAGAACTTCATCATCAACTTTCATGGATTCAAAGCCAGACACCAAGTCCTCCACTGGGATGGCCCAAAGCTGACTTCTTACTTTACTTCGGGTCATCGGACCTACAAATAACAAGGTTTCTGGGTCAAGGTTAGGGCTGGGTTTTACAAAAGCTTACCTCACAGTCCAGCCTATAGTGAGCTATGCTCAAGTGGTGCAGAACTCGAAGAAGTTGGAAGAAACAGAGAAGGAAAGTGCACGTGTGCAAAGGCCCTGGCAGCCAAGGAACCCTGGGTTGGTGGATCGTAATGATCGGCGTTTTGTGAGACCTACACCCTACCCCACTCCTACCTCTCAGCCTAGGAGTGTAGGTCAGAACTCGGGTTTTCAGCAGCCCGGCAGTTTAGACAGTATGGCGGAAACCGACCACCAGTGAGTGCAAGTGCTAGGCCTTTTGTTCAGAAGCCCTCTGTTGCAGCTACCCCAGTTGGACCCAGCAATCCTGTTTGCTTTTACTGCAAGCAAGCTGGTCATTTCGCTCATGCCTGTCCGAAGCGGCCTGTCCAGAGCTTTGCTCCGGTGGTGAAGAGTGCTCCTACTCCTCCCTCTGGTAGAGTGTTCAGTATTTCCAGTGCTGAGCAGGATCTGAGCCATGAAGTGATTACAGGTACATTGTTAGTTGCTTCTATTTCTGCATTTGTCTTATTTGATACGGGTGCATCTCATTCGTTCATGTCATCTGCATTCATCAAGAAGACTGTCCTAATCCCTGAGAAGTTGTCTAGTTGTTTATTGATTAGTACACCTACTGGTCCCGTTGTGAAACTAGATAAGGGGTTATCTAAATGTCCTGTGTTGATTGGTGAGAAGAACTTGGAAGCCAATTTTGTACTTCTTGATATGAAGGACTTCGATGTTATTTTGGGAATTGATTGGTTAACAGCCCACAAAGCTGTGTTTCTTTGTTCCTCAAAGAAGATTCAGTTCCATATTTGTGGAAGTTCGGTCTTAGAATTTCATGGTGAGAAGAGAAGGGTTTGTAAGAAGGTGCTGTCTGCACTGATGCAAGTCTATGCCCTAGTGGATGATGCTTCATCGAAGGCAAGGGTAAAGTGGAGAAAAGAGTCGATGAAGTCAGGGTTGTGTGTGACTTTGTTGATGTCTTCCCTGATGATCTATCGGGAGTGCCTCCAGACAGGGATGTCGAGTTTTCTATTGATCTCGTCCCTGGTGCAGCTCCGGTATCTAAAGCTCCGTATAGGATGGCTCCTACTGAGTTGAAAGAGTTGCAAAACCAGTTGAATGAACTCATTGATAGAGGTTTCGTACAACCTAGTGTATCACCATGGGGAGCTCCGGTCTTGTTTGTCAAGAAGAAAGACGGTAGTATGCGCCTGTGCATTGACTACCGTGAGTTGAATAAGCTGACTATCAAGAATAGATACCCGTTGCCCAGAATAGATGATCTCTTCGATCAGTTAAAGGGTGCAGTTGTGTTCTCAAAGATTGACTTAAGATCCGGATATCACCAATTGAAAGTGAAGTCTAGTGATATCTTCAAGACAGCTTTCCGAACACGGTATGGTCACTACGAGTTCAGGGTCATGCCCTTCGGATTGACTAATGCTCCTGCGGTGTTCATGGACCTCATGAACCGAGTATTTCACGATGTGCTTGATAAGTTTGTGATTGTATTCATCGATGACATCTTCATCTATTCGAAGAGCGAAGAAGAGCATGCGAGCCATCTAAGTTTCACTTTGCAAAGGTTGCGAGAAAAGAAGTTGTACGCCAAGTTTAGCAAGTGTGATTTCTGGCTTAAGATAGTAGTATTCCTTGGCCATGTGGTTTCAGCCGAAGGTATTCGTGTCGATCCTGAAAAGGTCCAAGCTGTGGCTGATTGGGAAAGACCGAAGTCGGTAACGGAAATAAGAAGTTTTCTTGGATTGGTGGGTTACTACAGAAGGTTTATTGAGAACTTTTCTCGGTTGGTTGCTCCTATGACTAAGTTGACCAGGAAAGAAGAAAAGTTTGTTTGGTCTGACGCCTGTGAGAAGAATTTCCAAGAGTTGAAAGATAGATTGACAAGTGCCTCGGTTTTGACTATACCTGATGGTTCCGGTGGTATGACAGTTTATACCGATGTGTCAAAGATTGGATTGGGTTGCGTATTGATGCAACATGGCAAGGTCGTAGCCTATGCTTCTCGGCAATTGAAAGATTATGAGCGGAATTACCTCACTCACGATCTAGAACTTGCCGCCGTTGTCTTTGCTTTGAAGATTTGGAGACATTACCTCTACGGTGAGAAGATTGCCATTTTCACGGATCATAAGAGTTTGAAATACTTCTTTACCCAAAAGGAGTTGAACATGAGACAAAGGAGATGGTTGGAACTAGTCTCTGATTATGATTGTGATATTCAAGTATCACCCCGGGAAGGCAAACGTTGTTGCTTGATGCTCTTAGTAGGAAGAACCGAGAAGAAGACTTTGGATTTGAATGCTTTGAATTTACCATTGTGGTCTTCTATTGAGAGTTTTGATTTGGAAATTGTCCCTGAGAATTCTGATTTTATTCTTTCTGCCATGACGGCAAGATCTGGTCTTAGAGATAAAATTGTTGCTCTACAGAGTTCTGACCAAGAAATTTTGATCAAGGTTGAGAAGATTTCTTCGAATCCTGAGTCGGACCCCGACTTTGGTATATCCATGGATGGTGCTTTATTGTTTAGAGGAAGACTGTGCGTGCCTGCAAATGAAGAAATTAAGAAGGAAATATTGAAGGAAGCACACCAGTCGGTCTTTACTATACACCGGGAAGCACCAAGATGTACAAGGACTTGAAGGAACATTTTTGGTGGATTGGTTTGAAGGCTGATGTTGATGATTTTGTTGCCAAGTGTGAGACTTGCCAACGTGTGAAAGCCGTTCGACAACCCCCATCTGGATTACTTCAACCTCTTCCTATTCCTAGTTGGAAGTGGGAGGATATCTCTATGGACTTTGTGACTAGCTTGCCTCAGACAAGTAAAGGCAATGACACTGTGTGGGTGATTGTTGATAGTTTGACCAAATCAGCCCACTTCATTCCTATGAAGATCACTCATACTTTGGATAAGCTAGCAAGGCTTTACGTGGATAATGTGGTTCGCCTGCATGGTGTGCCATTGAGTATTGTTTCTGATCGTGATCCTAGGTTCACCTCAAGGTTTTGGAATAGTTTGCGGAAGGCCTTGGGAACCCAATTGAACTTGAGTACAGCTCATCATCCACGGTCGATGGACAATGCGAGGGGACAATTCAGACATTGGAAGACATGCTCGAGATCTTGTGTGGTGGATATGGGTGGTAATTGGGATGAACACCTAGCTTTGGTTGAGTTTGCCTATAACAACAGTTATCAAGCAACAATAGGCATGGCTCCATTCAAGGCTTTGTATGGCAGTACTTGTAGGACACCTTTGTACTGGACTAAGACAGGTGAAAGAAAAGTCTTAGGTCCTGAGATGATTGAAGCTACGAGTGCTATGGTAGATATGATAAGAGAAAGGATTAAGTCTGCCCAGTCAAGACAGAAATCTTATGCTGATAAGAGAAAGACCGATTTGGAATTTCAAGTTGGAGAGAAAGTTTTTCTGAAGGTTTCACCAATGAAGGGTGTGATGAGATTTAATGTTAAGGGAAAGCTTAGCCCTCGTTTCATTGGACCTTTTGAGATTTTGGAAAAGGTTGGACCTGGTGCGTATCGATTAGGATTACCTCCGCCTCTTGCTGGTGTTCACAATGTGTTTCATATTTCGATGCTCCGGAAATACATAGAGAATCCGGAACACATTTTGCAGCAAGCACCTGAAGGACTTAGTGCTGATTTGACCTACGATGAAGAGCCGACCGAAATCTTGGATAAGAAGGACAATCAGCTGCGGAATCGCACCATTCCTTTGGTGAAGATTCGGTGGAAGAACCATACCCCTGAAGAAGCTTCTTGGGAGAAGGAAGAAGATATGAAGGAGAAGTTTCCTTACCTCTTTGGAAGCACAGGTACGCTTTCAATTTCGAGGACGAAATTTCTTTAAGGGGGGAGAATGTAAAACCCAGCCCTAACCTTGACCCGGAAACCTTGTTATTTGTAGGTCCAGTGACCCGAAGTAAAGTAAGAAGTCAGCTTTGGGCCATCCCAGTGGAGGACTTGGTGTCTGGCTTTGAATCCAGGAGAGTTGATGATGAAGTTCTATTTATGGAAACTGAATCTTGATGAAGATCGGATTAGTTGATGGACTGGGAGTGCTCTCTATCATGGTTTGAAGGCATTTCTACCTATTAGGTAAGTCACTTGATATGTGTGCAAAACCCCTTTAGGATTGGATTTGATCTGGGTCTTCAATTCCCTATTTTGGAATTGTTGTCTGCATTGGTCGATCGATTGGTCGACTGGACCAGTCGACCAATCCACTCGACCAATGGGTGCTGTCTTTGGCAATTAGGTCTTGCTTGCTCTATTTAAGTCCAATCTCGAGTCTACTTCGTATTTTCTGCCTCCAAACTCTTTGGAACGAACCAAAGACCTCTGCAAGTCATCTCCCTTGCATCCTTGAGTGTTTTTCTTGACGGATCTTCGTCAAAACTCTTCCTTTTGCATCAAAGGTATGTCTACACTCTCTTCTTCTCCTCCATCTCTGTTTTTCTTTCCTTTTTGAGTTGAGACAGTAGAGGAGATGCTGCATTCTCTGTTGCAAACATCTCTGGACTTGTCTCTCATGATTTTCCTAAGGATTAATGGCTAATGCAATGATCTTAACCATGATCATTGCAAACTTTTGAAGGAATCATGATCAAACCATGATCTAGTCTTTGTGTATCTTTTGATTTGAATTCTGATCTCCCTAGATCTACTATATTGATCATGTTAGTAGTCCATTGCTGTGTTTTCTTTTCATGATCCATGATCTAGCAATCTCTAGTTGTTTCTCTTCTACCATACCATGTTTTCTTCATGAATCATGATAATTACATATATGGTAGGTTTTGTTTCCTTATTTAGATTTATGGTCTTAGGTCTATTTTCTTGAAGATCTAAGTATGCTTTTCATGATACCTTTACCTGAATCAATGATTCATTCTCCTATTGTTCTTGCCTTTGATTTCTATCTTGAATTCTTCAAGAACCATGATTGATCTAATTATGGTAACTTTTTGTTTCCTAATTTGTATCTTGATGACTTGATTTGTTTAGTGTTTTGAGATCCCCTATATGTTAGGATACTACTAATGTAGTTTACCCCTTGATTTGTACCCTTTTGAACCACCAAATTCGGATTTTATATCTCAAAACTCTGATTTTATAGGCTACTGTCTGCATTGGTCGACTGATTGGTCGACTGGACCAGTCGACCAATCCACTTGACCAATGAGTACAGCAACTCCAGAATTGGTCTGTTTTGGATGTTTTGGTATCTTTTCTGTCAGGGATCTTTCCTAATATGTTGTATACACTTGTTTAGGACCTTCTTCTCAAGTTTGTCAAGATCTTACTTGATTTCTTAGGATTCCTTTGCGAGTTATAAAAGGTAAGGATGGTTACTTCTTTAACAACATAAATTGCATATCCTAGTTTCTATATTTGAATCTTGTTAAGTTATTTCTTTAATTAGATTCTTATAATGTTATACTACTGTGGTACTGTTTTGATATCAGTAGCATTACTTATTTATATTGAATTGACTCATGTATGATTTACTTACCAGTTATATACAAAGTGATTGTAATTATTGATTTCTTTCCATATATGAAGTTACCATATATGTGATGTTATGAATTGATGCTTGTTTATGCTTAAGTATGGTTTGGAAAGGAGAGGTGTCCTTTTGACACTTCTGTCCTTGCACAACTACGGGAATATTATGGGATGTTTTCGGAGATGCCCTCTGGACACCTTCCTAAACTGTTGGATGACATATCTAGGACTGTCTAGTAGTGTTTGGCTAGGATGTCCCGTTATGTCAGACCCTAATCGGAGGTATTGAGACCGAACGACCCGTGGTAGCAATGGGGATTCATGGGTGCTCAAGACCGGTAACCAACCCGTGAGAGGACAGGAATCACATTGTGGGGGCCATTTATTGGAGGGTTGCATATGGATAGACTTGGGCTCACGGGCGCTCAAGACCGGTAACCAACCCGTGAGGGGACGTGAGAGCTTCCCGTTTACCATATGTGGATGACCAGTAGGGTTGATGAGTCCGTAGTCAGGGACTATGAGGACTCTAGTGTAAAGGATACCGGAAAGGATCGTCAGGGACGAGGAATGGACGTATCTGGATCTGACTTGATGTAACTAAGTAGAAGACTTGCATTTCGCTAGGCTTTACCCTGACATGCGCCGGTACTTAGACCAATGGTTATGTGAGAGAGTGGTGACCTATACCCCCAGCCATGGAATGTCCCGAGGGATGCCAGACCCATTACCAACTGATGATGAGTGATTGAGACTTTCCTAAAGAAGTACGGTGCTATGACTTAAAGCATGTCTGCCAATAGAGACCAGCATATATAGAGTTAGATTCATACATTCATAGTTTTGTCTCATACCATATTGCAACTATGTTTGTTTTGTAATCCTGCCATTTATGTTATTATGGATTTAACTGCCTTACTGAGTTTCTTTGAAACTCATTCCTTTATTGTACAATGTTTGTTAGACTATTCTACGGAGTTCTGAATATCATGACGGCCCGTATGAAGAAGCGCAAGGAGAAGAGGCATATCTCCAGGAAGGTGATTGCGGTTACAACAATTACACTGAAGATCCCACGAGTGGTTATGCTCCGTACGATGCTTAGTCCGACCATAGAGTGGAAGTGCCCTTGTGCTGTTTATGAGATTTATACTTATAGGGATGTTGTCTATAAAGTTGAGAACAATTTAGTTACCTATTGTACCTGCTATTGGGATTAGATTTTATCTTGCTTATTCTCTTTTAGAACTACTTTTCCGCTGGTTGTAGAGTGGGATTTCGCCTCACTTTACTTATCTGATTTAGACACTCTGATTATATCTAGTACTCTGATTTATATATGATTCATTCTTTCCTTATTTGGATCTATGGTTTATCTTCCGCACTTTTATTATTATTGTTCATGATTATGTTATTGTTTATGTGGGAGGTTGATTACTCGATACCTGATCTTCGGGCTGTGGATCACACTCTCGGGTATGCCAGATAGGGTACCGGCTGGGAGGATATGACAAGGGCTCCCCATCCTGAGGAGAGGGTTGATTTGACCCTTCCGGGTGAGTTTTCCCTGTACATACATTCTGAATCACTGGGACATTTGCCCTGGAATGCTCCTTCCCAATAGCTGGTGTCTCATCGTCGGCTTCTTGGGTTTGTGTTTTGAACTTGGCATTACGCCATCTCTTTCTCTTTTTGTGCACTTTCATATTCTTTCTATCTCCCATCCTCCCGGCTGGGTTTTTCTGTCCAAACGCAATAAGGCTGAACTTGATTGGAGGGGCAACATTCTTGCCAAAGGAACTTGCCCTTCCAACCACAAAAGATGGCGTGAACGATACTTTTTCTGTCGAGCGCCTCAATCAGATCTCAACTTCCCGACCGTCTGGAAACAGTGTACTTCCTATTCTGAAAGTAACGGGGCCTTCCCTTATCCAAAGAAGACGAGGCGGCCATCAGGAAGATCAAATCAATTCCATGGTATCAAGAGATACATGGACTTGAGGTGGAGTATAACTCCATCCTTCAGTACTGGGGCTTGGCTCATTGTGAGCTTCTAACCATCATCCTTCAATTTTACTGAAGTGATATGTCTTTTCATAATTCTGACTCTTGTTCTTCTTCGCAGTGCCTCCAAGAATGAATCCTAAGAACCTGGGGGTGAAGGCCGCTAGGGCCGTTGTGACAACTGAGCAATGGTCGCCCAGAGCCTTAATCACTGATCAAGAAGCTTCTGTTCCCTCTCCCGACCCTTCTTACAGGGGTATTAGGAACATCAGGCCCATAGCTAATGCTTCGGATAAAGGGAAGAAACCGATGGTGGAGAGGTCAAATGTCTCCTCCTCCGCTCGAACCAAAAGAAAGCACGATATAGTTGATGCTTCCTCCCATAAAAAATCCAAAAATTCTGAGGATTGTGAGGAGGTCTTTACCCCTCAGTGGACCCTGAAGCCGACCGATAGGGTGACACAAGACCCTGAGAAAGCTGCAGAATGGAGCTCCCTCAGTCTTATACCTTCTGATCGTCGGGAGTTTGAAACTCTGGACGATGACGCCCTTGTTAGTCAGTCCACAAGGTACCGGTTTTCCTGCTTGTTTATTTTTTCATAATCTCTTATGACTTCTTCTGATAACCTCCGCCTTCCCAGGAATGTTGTGTTGAGCTTTTATCAGAACATGGAAACATTGAGCCGAGTTGGCCGCAATGGCTCCTTGCTGCAGACCTGTGAAGAGAATTTGGCTAAGGCCAATTCTGAGATAGACCGGCTGACGACCGCTGCAGAGAAAACATGAAGAGGAGATGAACTCCCTAAAGGAGGCTCTCGACTCTTCAACGGCTCGCGTTGTTGCTGCCGAGAGCGAGTCTAAGAAGCAGAAAGCAACTGCCACGTTGTTCGGTGACAGACTTGAATTTAAATGTGTAGAGAACGAAGAATACTTGAAGTTGGCGATTCCCAGCAAGCCCGAGCATATCAAGCCAGAGCTTCGAAAGGATTGTGTTCGGAAGTACCTGAACAGCGTACCTTTCTCCAAACTGCGGGGTGCTTTCAACATCCAGGCTTATCGTTTGGGGCAAAATGACGTCTGGGAAAGAATTCTTGAATTCAACCCTTCCTTCGATACAGCTCCCTTTCGTGAGGTGTGTCACAAAGAGGTCTTCGGGAAGTTAGACATGGATCTCCCTGACTGGGCTCGGGAAGAAGATGATCCTTTTCCAGCTGACCCAAAATACGAGGAATATCTTGCTGACGAACCGCCACTCCAAGACGAAAAGTCACAAGCCGAGTCACAAGCTGCTGCTGAAGAGGACTCTGACAACGACAATCCTGAGGAAGGCTCTTCTCATGATCCTGAGAAAAGTTCTCCTGTATAGGGCTCCTCGGGCAACAATGAGGAAGAGGCTTAGGGAGTTATCTTTTTTTTTTTTTTTTTTTGTAAAGATTGACCTCCTTGTTAATGAAGTTACTTCATCCATGTTTGCCTTACTATTTCCTCGTCTCCTATCGAAAGCTTGTCTTGAATATCAAAATATAAATGATAAAACTTATCGCTTAACTTCACATTCCTCGACGAATGATAATCTTGTAAAGATATTATGAAGAGATGTTACGGAAAGATGCCTTAATCTTCCCCACTCCTTCATTTATTGCAAAGTCCACACGTTTCCCTTCTGGTACCTGCGAAGTCCAAACATTTTCTTGCTTTGGTATACCATTCATTGTTTCCAATAAATTTGTAATACATCCATTATCACAATGGCGGTGCGACGGTTGGAGGTATTCTCACATCAGGTGCTCCTTTCTACGTGGCCTCCTTTTGACCATTGATCTTGCTTGTTGTAGATTTCGAAGCGTCTTTTCGATCTGGGCCATCGGTTGCCTTTAGCTCTCAACCGTCGTCTCAAAACCTGAGGCTATTTAAAGCCTTCGTGGGTACTATCCATCTATCCTGCTATCTGCAAGTTAGATTTGCAAAAGCGACATTCCGTCCTCCTGCTTGCTTCCGTATTCCTCATACTCCAACAATAACTCTATCAGCTTCTAAACAAGTGAGATTTTTGCTATCACCCATTTCTTCCCCTTTCCCCCTCAGTAAACTGCACTGTAGTAATACTTGGGGTTTACTTAATGGGTATTCCGAGTAATTCATATCTGATAGAGAACTAGGGTTTTTCTTCCCCCTTTTTTTTTGTGTTGTTGTTGTTTGTATTGATACGGCTCTTTCTTTGTACACAATGGCTCCCAAAATCGACCGGAATTTTATCAGAGCGAAATCTTGTAAGAAAATTGTTCCATCGGTGGTTGGGGTTAGTGGGGTGGTTTCATCTGGTGAATCCTCTAAACGTAAGGCGACTGCTGTTGGTGAATCTTCAAGTCAGATTCCCGCAGCTTCTACTGATGTCACCCCTACGTCTCTTATGCCTGAAGTGATCGCTCGTTCTTCCCAGGAAGATCTTGATCACTCCGTTGTTGATGGCGCTGTTGATGCCCCTGTTGCAGAGACTGTTCGTGCATCCCCGAAGGAGACACTTCGAACATCTGAGGCAACTATGTTGGCATCTGATGAAGGTGCGGTCCCAGCAGGTGCTGCTTCTATTTCCAACTCTAGAGCTTGTTTGGCATCCTCCGCCTCTTGTTTGGAGCCGGAGGATTTTGCCACTAGGAAGCTTCGTCGGTTGGCTAGTGATGAAGCTCATCCTTCTCTTGATGTAGCTCATCCTTCTCATCCTTCGCCTGAATTAGTGTCAAACGAGTTTGACAAAGCATTGGAATGGTGCATTGCTGCTCGAATGACTTCTGAGAGCGCAGTTCTTTCCAAACTTCCAGACGAGGTCTTTATGAAGTCAATGGTGATGTAAGTCTTTCTTTATTATCTTTTGATTCTGAATGTTACTCTTCTGCTCCTTTTTAACTCGGAAGTTGTTTGCAGAAGTCTTACTCGTAACTTCCACAACCAAGTGGAAGCAGCCTCTAGGCTCAATAGGTTGAGCAATGAAGTTTCCAGGCTTCGGGAAATCTCTGAAGCTAAAGATGTTGAGATTGCTCGCCTTAGGAAATTAGCTTGGGAGGTTGTAGGAGAAAAGAATTCGGTGATCGATCGTCTCCGGTTAGACTTGGATGATGTCAGGGAGAAGATCCGGAAACTGAAGCGAGGAGTTGGAAAGTTAGGAGCCAAAGGATCTGAAGCGTTACCTCAAAGGCAAGCTGTCATTCCTTTGCCCGAATCCCTTCCAACTGACGTTCGCAGAGCCTGCTTCTTCAAGTATTTACACAGTAAGCCCTTTGTTGATATGCTGAATGCTTATAACTTGCAGGCGTACCGGGATGGTGAGAACGAAGTATGGGAATCGATACTAAGGAAAGATCCTCATTTTGATACGACTCCCTACAGTGTTGTTTGCCATCCTGAAGTGTTTATCAACCTGGGTCTTCCTTCTCCTGTCTGGACCAAAAATAAGATTGATCCTCCGCCTTCTGATCCGGATATTATGCATTATCTGGAAGATTCGCCTGTTTACTCTCCCCTGGAAGGATTCGATTATGACGAGCTCGCCTTGAATGCAAGTTTGGTCGAGGACCATACTTCTCCTGGACAAGCTGGACAAAGAGTATGAAATTGCGGAGGGTTTTATACATACTGAAATGTTTTTTTTGTAATCCTCATTTCTCCTCTTCTTTTCCTTGAATCCATACCGCTGCTTGACTCATGTGTTTGTCCTAGCAAAGCTGTATTGATCTTGTATGACTTCTTAATTATCATCGATGATGACTTTCTTTTCTTGACCGAAGAATGTATTCAACTCTTGTAATCTTATGTTTGATGAAAAGATTGGCCTCTTTCGGTCTTTTGAAGAAATAAGAAATTAACTTCATCTTGAACTTTGCTAGTCACTTGAATCGCTGTTGCACTAGGTCTTAGTTGTTTAGAACAATGCCTTTACTTAAAGATTTCCGGAGAAATTCAATAAGTCTTGAAGGAACTCACTCGAGTTTTAAACCGATGCCTTTACTTAAGGATTTCCTGAGAAATACAATAAGTCTTGAAGGAACTCACTCGGGTTTTAAACCGATGCCTTTACTTAAGGATTTCCTGAGAAATACAATAAGTCTTGAAGGAACTCACTCGGGTTTTAAACCGATGCCTTTACTTAAGGATTTCCTGAGAAATACAATAAGTCTTGAAGGAACTCACTCAGGTTTTAAACCCATGCCTTTACTTAAGGATTTCCTGAGAAATACAATAAGCCTTGAAGGAACTAACTCGGGTTTTAAACCGATGCCTTTACTTAAGGATTTCCTGAGAAATACAATAAGCCTTGAAGGAACTCACTCGGGTATTATAATGCGACGCTATCCTTCTTTGATAATGTTGAGTTCATGCTACTGCCTTTGCCCGAACTTCGTCCAACAAATCAAGACTGTCAAGCAGTCCTTGTTCGTTCGCTTTTTCCTCGAACTCTCGATCCCGTAACGTCCCCGCCATTATCTCCACAGGTGCCAATGCTTCGGACCCATATGCTAACCTGAATGGAGTTTCTCCTGTGGGTGTTCGAACCGTAGTTCTATAAGCCCACAGTACATTATGAAGTTCTTCGACCCATAAAGCCTTGTCAGCTTCTAGTCTTTTCTTTGTTCCTTCCAGCAGCATTCGGTTGGTAACTTCTACCTGTCCATTGCTCTGGGGGTATGCCACTGAGGACATACGATGCTCGATCATATAAGTTCCACAAAATTGCTCAAATTGTGGACAGTCGAACTGAGTGCCATAGTCAGTAACGATAATCTTTGGAATCCCAAAGCGATATATGATTGACTCAAGCATGAATTTCTCCACCTTTTTCTCAGTGATTGTTGCCAGAGCACTGGCTTCAACCCATTTTGTGAAGTAATCAATTGCTACTATCAGATATTCCCGTCCGCCCAATGCCTTGGTGAATATGCCCATGATATCAATTCCCCACATCGCAAAGGGGATGGGATCTAGAATTGAAGTCATGGTTTCTGCTGGGCGCTTTGATACCATAGCATGAATTTGACAATTGCTACATCGGCGAACATACTCCATAGCAGCCTCTTGGATCTTAGGCCAATATAAACCAAGTCTTAGAATTTTGTGTGCCAGGGCTCGTCCACCCATGTGAGCCCCACAAATTCCTTCATGAACTTCAGCCAAAGCTGATTTCGCTCCTTCGGGACCTATACATCTCATAAGGGGTCAAGAATAAGATATTTTTTATAGTCTTCCATTCTGAATGACAAATCTTGCTGATCGTATCTTGATCAGTCTTGCCTCTTTCGGATCCTCGGGTAGTTTGTCATCTCTCAGGTATTCGACTATCGGATCCATCCAGCAACGCTCTGTTTCAATGTAAGAAATTTCTTTCTCATGATAACTTGGAAATGTTATCTCTTCAATGTAGACCGAGGGGTCTGTTGTGAAAAAGTACATACCAATTTTATTTGAACAAATAATAAGGAAGATAATTATTCTAGACTATATTGCAAATTGAAAGTTAAATTGAGATTATTAATTGCTAAAGACCTAGGGGTCAGATTTCACCGTAACTAAGCATTCCCACCCTTTTCTCCCTCTTTATAATTTGAGAATTATTTTCCTGATTGATAGTCAAGATTCCCTTCCCTATCTACTAGTCTCTCTCGAGTACTAATAGAAATTCCCTCAATTGCTAACCCACTATATTTCTATGTGGATTACAACAACTGATAAATCATTAAATTCTAGGGATTCCCATGTAACAACTACACAAACCATGTAAGTATATCTCTATCCTACATGTAATTCATGGCTTTTACTCCAATGAACTAAACACATAAATCCCGTCTCAGTTCATTATGATTAACCAATCAGTTGATTAGTGGCCAATTAATCAAAAGCATGAAGAATAGAAGTAAAAACTCAATCAAAGGAAACAATATTCAAAATTCTATTAATGAAGTCAAGAGTGAGAATTCAAAGATAGGCTACATCTGATCCCTAGAAAAACTAAATTAGTTCATACTAGAAACTAAAAACATTACAGAGGAGTTCAAGAACATTAAAAGAAGATCAAGAAAAACTTATTCCCAAACTTCAGATCTCCAAAGCCAACCAACGTCTCCTGGTTCGATCTCTCCGCTCCTCCAAAGCTCCAAGAAGGTTCTCCCTGGTGTTCCAAAGCTCCCAAAAACTTGTTGTGAAAAAGTACAACGCAAGTGTACGCTGTCGTAACAAGTAATATAATGATAAAAGATCGATCCCTCGAAGACTATAGATTAAGTAGCAAATTAATTATACCAATTTTATTTAAACAAATAATAAGGAAGATAATTATTCTAGACTATATTGCAAATTGAAAGTTAAATTTCCACAAGAAAAGATCATTTTCCCTTGCCATTTATTGATCAAATGTTGGATAGATTATCAGGGCATTCGTTCTATTGTTTTCTTGATGGATTTTCTGGATATAATCAAGTACTTATTGTACCTGAAGATCAAGAAAAGACGACGTTCACTTGTCCATATGGAACCTTTGCATTTCAGAGGATGCCATTTGGTCTGTGCAATGCTCCAGCAACATTCCAACGGTGCATGATGGCCATCTTTTCAGATATGATAGAGCGATGTATTGAGGTATTTATGGATGACTTCTCTGTGTTTGGTGAAAGTTTTGATGCATGCTTAAGAAACCTTACTTGTGTGCTTAAAAAGTGTGAAGAAACCAATTTGGTTTTGAATTGGGAAAAATGTCACTTTATGGTGAATGAGGGAATTGTATTAGGTCATAAAATTTCAGCACAAGGCATTGAGGTAGATAAGGCTAAAATTGAGACTATTGAAAAGTTACCCCCTCCTACAATTGAAAAAGGTGTGAGAAGTTTATTGGGACATGCTGGATTTTATAGAAGATTCATTAAAGACTTCTCTAAAATCACTAAACCCTTATTCAATCTACTAGAAAAAGGAGTCACTTTCAACTTTGATAAGGAGTGCTTGCAAGCATTCTAGATTTTGAAGAAAGCTTTAGTATCTGCACCTATAATTATTGCTCCTGATTGGGAATTACCCTTTGAGTTAATGTGTGATGCAAGTGATTATGCCATTGGAGCGGTTTTGGGTCAACGGAAGGAAAAGATCTTCCACACCATCTATTATGCTAGTCGCACTTTAAATGATGCTCAAATTAATTATGCTACCACTGAAAAGGAGTTGCTAGCCATTGTGTTTGCTTTCGATAAGTTCAAATCATACTTGATTGGTTCCAAAGTTATAGTATATACAGATCATTCTGCTATCAAGTATTTGATTGAAAAGAAAAATGCTAAACCGAGGCTCATTAGATGGGTGCTATTATTACAAGAATTTGATTTGGAGATTCGAGATAAAAAGGGAACTGAAAATGTTGTTGCTGATCAGTTATCCAGATTAGTGCCTTTTGAGAATAATTCAAAAGATGATCAATCTCCTATTTCAGAAACTTTTCCAGATGAGCAACTCTATGTTGTTACTAATGATGATAAGTTGCCTTGGTTTGCTAACTTTGTAAATTACTTAGCAACTAATATCTTGCCTCCAGAGCTAACTCGTCAACAACGGAAGAAGTTTCTATCTGATGTCAAATATTATTATTGGGATGAGCCACTCTTATACAGGCATTGTTCAGATCAGATGTTGAGACGTTGTATCCCTGAAGATGAAATTTTTAGCATTCTCCATCACTGTCATTCTTCAGCATATGGTGGTCATTTTGGAGGGAATCGAACTGTAGCAAAAGTACTTCAATCAGGTTTTTATTGGCCTACCTTATTTAAAGATTCTAAATCTTTTGTTGCAAGCTGTGATAGATGTCGAGGAACTGGAAATATCTCAAATCGCCATGAAATGCCTTTACAAAATATTTTGGAAGTTGAGCTTTTTGATGTGTGGGGCATTGACTTCATGGGACCTTTTCCTCCATCTCATAAAAACCTCTATATTTTGGTTGCTGTTGATTACGTATCCAAATGGGTGGAAGCAGTAGCGCTCCCAACTAATGATGCACGGGTTGTGGTGAGCTTTTTAAAGAAAAATATTTTTACCCATTTTGGCACTCCTCAAGCTATTATTAATGATGAAGGGAAGCATTTTTGCAACAAGCAGATATCTTCTCTATTAGCAAAATATGGGGTTACTCACAAAATCGCTACGGCATACCACCCTCAAACAAATGGCCAAGCTGAAATTTCCAATAGGGAATTGAAGAGGATCTTAGAGAAAACAGTGAGTTTGAATAGAAAGGATTGGTCTCGGAAACTTGATGATGCACTTTGGGCCTATCGGACAGTATTTAAAACTCCAATAGGTATGTCTCCCTATAAATTGGTGTTTGGAAAGGCATGTCATTTACCAGTGGAGTTGGAACATAAAGCATATTGGGCAACGAAATTGCTTAATTTTGATCTTCAAGCGGCTGGAGAGAAACGCATTTTACAGCTGAATGAATTAGATGAATTTCGCCTTGAAGCTTATGAGAATATGAAGATCTACAAGGAGAAGACAAAGCAATGGCATGACAAAAATATTTTGCAACGGACATTTAATCCAGGCGACAAAGTGTTACTTTTCAACTCAAGACTTCGACTTTTCCCAGGTAAACTTCGATCGAGGTGGTCAGGACCATTCACAGTTGTTCAAGCCTTCCCACATGGCGCTGTGGAAATTGAACGAGACAATGCACGCTTCAAAGTCAATGGACAACGACTCAAGGAGTACCAGGATGGAATGTTAGACTTCCCAAAGTCTAATATCACTTTGACAGATCCCAAATGATGCACGGAGACAGTCTGGATGAAGACTATAAAACAAGCGCTATTTGGGAGGCAACCCAAAGATGGATGCTGATGAAGAAAAAAAAAATGAGAACAGTGCAGAGAATTGTGCTTATTAACCTAGCTAAGAATCAAGGGAGTCTTTTTCACCTTACTTTACATCTGATTACTTTTCTTTCCCATTGCATGCATTTAATATTTTCATTTTTTTCGCTGCATTGAGGACAATGCTTATTATAAAGTTGGGGGTGGATGTTAAGATTCATTTCTATGGGATAAGACTCACTATGCTGAAATTCTTTCAAAAGCATAATTTTTCAAATCATTTCAAGACTTTTTATCAGTGGTTGAAACTTACTTGTCTAGTTAGTAAAGTAAAATAGAAGGAAGTTATGACATATAAATCTCTAATCTTATTTAGTATTTCATGTTTTAGTTGTGTTCCTCTATAATTCTTTGAATATGATAACTTCACTAAATATCAGATGAGTATGTGAATCACTTTAATCTTGATTATGCGACCCACCCTTTGAGCACTAAACCTTGCTATTGAGTTATTGCATTTAGGGATTTTCAAATGAGACTGTAATTTTCTTGTTCAATCAACATATTAGAATCCACCATGATTTCCTCTTGAGGCGAAATTCATGAGTGCCACTTGTTTAGGGATATGATAGAGGCCATTCTTCTTTCATTTAAATTTTTGAAAATATATATATTCTCTTCTAATCTGTTCCACTTCTACTATACAATGTTTCACTTCGTGGAGATGTATATGGTTTATATGTTAGATCTCATTGGTGACTCTTCCAAGTCGTGTGATCCCTTGAATAGACCGAAGGTGATATGGATTGTTAAAAGCATGGTGAGGGTTAAAAGCATTGTGAGTAGATCTTCTTTGTAGTTGCGGGTCTCCATAGTTAATGCCACTGAGTGAGCCTTTTGTATTCTCACTGGGTTAACATTGCACAATTGGGGCTTAGGGACAAAGGCCACCGCAACGCTTAGATAGATAGTTATTTGAGAGCCATGTTACGGGTGTAGGATATGTCTTGGACAGCTTCTTGGGAGATGTGTTATCACCTTGAGAAAAAAAAAAAAAAAAAGCATGAAATTGCTAATTTTTGGCAAAAGGAAGAAAAGAAAAGAAAAGAAAATTGGTGCTTCAATGTTATCATCTCCATATATGTATTTCAGCTCTAGTCTACATTTCTTCCACCTTCACAAGTCCTCTTGACCTTGGATAAGTGATTGCTCTTCATTAGTGGAGAGAGGGATGATAGGCTAGACATATAAGAATTGACCTTGAAACTAGGGAGTTGTCGGTTGAATTTGGGATCTCAAACATGCATCCACTTGATTGGTTAAGGTATACACACACACACGGGTCAAACTTTTGATTTTTGTGATCTATCTACTCATCTCTTATTTAGCTTTTATACATTCTTTGAATTATGGTTGAACTTGACTAAGATTGAATATTTAATCAAAACGAGAGTTTGTCTGATCCTGATGTTTGCTCGAGGATAAAAGATCGATCCCTCGAAGACTATAGATTATGTACCAAATTAATTATACCAATTTTATTTGACAAATAATAAGGAAGATAATTATTATAGACTATATTGCAAATTGAAATTTAAATTTAGATTATTAATTTCTAAAGACCTAGGGGTCAGATTTTACCATAACTAAGCGTTCCCACCCTTTTCTCCCTCTTTATAATTTGAGAAATATTTTCCTGATTGATAGTCGAGATTCCCTTCCCTATCTACTAGTCTCTCTCGAGTACTAATAGAAATTCCCTCAATTGCTAACCCACTATATTTCTATATGGGTTACAACAACTGAGAAATCATTAAATTCTGTGGATTCCCATGTAACGACTACACAAACCATGTAAGTATATCTCTATCCTACATGTAATTCATGGCTTTTACTCCAATGAACTAAACACATAAATCCTCTCTCAGTTCATTATGATTAACAAATCAGTTGATTAGTAGCCAATTAATCAAAAGCATGAAGAATAGAAGTAAAAACTCAATCAAGGGAAACAATATTCAAAATTATATTGATGAAGTCAAGAGTGGGAATTCAAAGATAGGCTACATCTGATCCCTAGAAAAACTAAATTAGTTCATACTAGAAACTAAAAACATTACAGAGGAGTTCAAGAACATTGAAAGAAGATCAAGAAAAACTTATTCCCAAGCTTCAGATCTCCAAAGCCAACCAACGTCTCTTGGTTCGATCTCTCCGCTCCTCCAAAGCTCCCAATGCCCTATGCTGAAATTTTATGACCTAATACAATTCCCTCATTCACCATAAAGTGACATTTTTCCCAATTCAAAACCAAATTGGTTTCTTCACACCTTTTAAGCACACAAGTAAGGTTTCTAAGCATGCATCAAAACTTTCACCAAACACAGAGAAGTCATCCATAAATACCTCAATACATCGCTCTGTCATATCTAAAAAGATGGCCATCATGCACCGTTGGAATGTTGCTGGAGCATTGCACAGACCAAATGGCATCCTCCGAAATGCAAAGGTTCCATATGGACAAGTGAACGTCGTCTTTTCTTGATCTTCAGGTACAATAGGTACTTGATTATATCCAGAAAATCCATCAAGAAAACAATAGAACGAATGCCATGATAATCTATCCAACATTTGATCAATAAATGGCAAGGGAAAATGATCTTTTCTTGTGGCTTTATTGAGCTTTCTATAATCTATGCATACCCTCCAGCCCGTAGCTGTCCTTGTAGGAATTAGATCATTGTTCTCATTAAGCACCACAGTGATGCCTCCCTTTTTCGGTACCACTTGCACTAGACTCACCCAAGAACTATCAGAGATGGGATATATAATGCCAGCATCTAATAACTTCAAAACTTCAGCTCTTACTACCTCTTTCATTTTGGGATTCAATCGCCTTTGATGTTCAATGGATGGCTTAAAATTATCCTCCATCAATATTTTGTGCATGCATATTGAAGGACTAATACCCTTTATATCAGCAATAGACCATCCAATCGCTGTTTTATGAGCCCTTAATACCTTGAGAAGCTTCTCTTCTTGGTTTTCATTCAAAGCAGCCGAAATTATGATGGGAAGTGTGGATGACTCACCTAGAAATGCATATTTTAAGTGTGCTGGAAGTTGTTTCAAATTCAGTTCTGAAGGATTGACAATAGACATCATCGGTTTTGTTGCTTGCACCTCAAGATCCTCAATTGGTTTGTGAACGAATATAGGTGATAAAGCTTCTAATTGCATCTCACATTCGGAAATTTCTTCATTTTCTGCAGATGTCACACCCACCAAGCAAGCTTCAACTGGATCAACTGGATAGCTTATTTGAAATACTTCTATGCACCTCTCAATAGAGTCAATTCTGAAGCAGTTATCTGCTTCATTTGGAAACTTGATGGCCCTGAATACATTGAATGTGATCTTTTCATCTTGTACTCTCATAGTAAGTTCACCTATTTGAAGATCAATCAGGGTCCTCCCAGTCGCCAAGAATGGCCTACCAAGAATAATGGGTATGTCTTGATCTTCTTCTATATCCAATACTAAGAAATCCGCTGGAAATATAAACTTGTCCACTTTAACCAAGACGTCTTCAATGATTCCCCTTGGATATTTAATTGACCTATCTGCCATTTGAAGTGACACTGTAGTCGGTTTAGCTTCTCCAAGGCCTAGTTTCCTGAAAATAGATAGAGGCATTAAATTAATACTAGCACCAATATCACATAAAGCCTTATCAAAATGAGAATTTCCTATAGTGCATGGTATTGTAAAACTCCCTGGATCTTTTAGCTTAGGTGGAAGCTTCATCTGTAGAATAGCACTGCATTCCTCTGTCAATGCGACAGTCTCATAATCTTCAAGTTTTCTCTTATTAGCAAGAATGTCTTTCATAAACTTGACATAACTAGGCATTTGTTCCAAAGCATCTGCAAAAGGAATATTAATATGCAATTTTTTAAATACATCAAGAAATTTAGAAAATTGCTTATCTAGTTTCTGCTTCCTGAACCGCTGAGGATATGGAATAGGTGGATTATAAGGTGGTGGATTGTCTGGAAACAATTTGGATTTTGGCTTCTCCTCCTCCTTAACGTATTCCTCTGCATCTTCTTTTTCATCATGAACCACCTCAGAAGAGGGTTCAGTTACTGCGATTTTCTTGAAAGGTTCCTCTAATACTTTTCCACTTCGAAGCTCAATAGCATGTGCATGCTCTCTAGGATTTGTCTCAGTATTGCTAGGCAGTGATCCTTTTTGCCTTTGATTCATCCCATGGGCGATTTGCCCCATTTGTACTTCCAAATTTTTAATGGATGCAAAAAGATTCTGATTGGTGGTCTCTTGCTTCTGTATAAATTGTGAAGAAACTGTAGCCATTTTCTCAATAGCATCTTGCCACGGAGCTTTCTTCTGAAATGATTGAGCTTGTTTATTTTCAGGTTGTCTTTCAGTATCTTGATTGTTTTTCAATCCAAAATTTGGATGGTTTCTCCACCCTGGATTATATGTGTTGGAATATAGATTGCTCTGTCGATTAAAGTTCCCCACATATTTTGCTTGCTCTAACTGATTTTGCTCAAAAGGATTAGCCAATTGACATTCATTGCTATAATGTGTTCCCTCACAATAGTTGCATATCACAGCTGGAGGTTTGGTGCCTTGAGTTGCTAAGAACCCTACTTGCTTTGTTAATGCTTCAAGTTGGATGGCCATGGCTGTCATGGGATCAGTTTCATTCCTCTGCAAAACTCTTCTTGGGGCAACTCTATCCCTTGGCCTTTGATATGCATTTGAGGCCATAACATCCAAAAGATCAAAAATTTCTATTGGATCCTTGTTCATGATTGATCCTCCTGCTGCAGCATCTACTAATGTTCTTGTGGAATTAGATAGACCATCATAAAAAATCTGAACTTGCCTCCATTGCTCTATTCCGTGGTGTGGACATTTCCTTAGCAAGTCCTTGAATCTTTCCCATGCCTCAAATAGTGTTTCTGAATCATACTGCAAAAAAATAGAAATATCTGTTAATAAACTAGCAGTCTTAGATGGTGGAAAGAATTTTACAAAAAATTTTTGAGCCATTTGATCCCAAGTAGTGATGGATCCTGGTTGTAGAGAATGCAACCAACTCTTAGCGTTGTCCCTTAATGAGAAAGGGAACAATCTCAAACTTATGGCATCATCAGTAACGCCATTGCTCTTGAATGTGTCGCAAATGTCCAAGAACCCATCAATGTGAAGATTTGGGTCTTCACTAGACAATCCAGAAAATTGACTATTTTGCACCATTGTAATGATAGCAGGCTTGATTTCAAGATTGTTAGCTGCTATAGGTGGATGCCTTATAGCTGTCCTATTATCTCTCACAGTTGGCGCAACATACTCTCCCAAAGTCTTGCTCCTTGGTGCTTCAACTTCAAGCGGTGGTGGATTATTTTTAGGATCCATTGCTCTAGAAGTGGAAGATGAATTTGTTCTATCTTTCTTTGCTTTTGAGTTCCTTCGACAAGTTGCTTCAATTTCAGGATCAAAAGGAAGTAAATTATCATTTCCTCTCCTTCTCATGCAAAATCAGTAGGACCTGAAAGAACTCCAATTCACAAACTACAAATCAAATCAAATCAAATAAAAACAAATAAAAAAAATAAAAGAATTCAAATTAAAACTAGCAGTAATTGATATTGATATTAATCTAATAGTCCCCGGCAACGGCGCCAAAAACTTGTTGTGGAAAAGTACAACGCAAGTGTACGCTGTCGTAACAAGTAATATAATGATAAAAGATCGATCCCTCGAAGACTATAGATTAAGTACCAAATTAATTATACCAATTTTATTTGAACAAATAATAAGGAAGATAATTATTCTAGACTATATTGCAAATTGAAAGTTAAATTGAGATTATTAATTGCTAAAGACCTAGGGGTCAGATTTCACCATAACTAAGCATTCCCACCCTTTTATCCCTCTTTATAATTTGAGAAATATTTTCCTGATTGATAGTCGAGATTCCCTTCCCTATCTACTAGTCTCTCTCGAGTACTAATAGAAATTCCCTCAATTGCTAATTCACTATATTTCTATGTGGGTTACAACAACTGAGAAAATCATTAAATTCTATGGATTCCCATGTAACAACTACACAAACCATGTAAGTATATCTCTATCTTACATGTAATTCATGGCTTTTACTCCAATGAACTAAACACATAAATCCCCTCTCAATTCATTATGATTGACAAATCAGTTGATTAGTGGCTAATTAATCAAAAGCATGAAGAATAGAAGTAAAAACTCAATCAAAGGAAACAATATTCAAAATTATATTGATGAAGTCAAGAGTGGGAATTCAAAGATAGGCTACATCTGATCCCTAGAAAAACTAAATTAGTTCATACTAGAAACTGAAAACATTACAGAGGAGTTCAAGACCATTGAAAGAAGATCAAGAAAAACTTATTCCCAAACTTCAGATCTCCAAAGCCAACCAACGTCTCCTGGTTCAATCTCTCCGTTCCTCCAAAGCTCCAAGAAGGTCCTCCCTGGTGTTCCAAAGCTCCCAAAAACATCCTCTCTTCTTCGCTTGGCTTTGCTATCCTTTTATAGATTAATTAAACTCAGAGTTTGAATCAAACTCAGAGTTCGTATCTGACTTAACCAAGGAGTGTTTTGATGTATAAATCGAACTAACTTATAGATCTCAAATGCATAATCCCACTGTTGGATTTGAAGACGAAGAAGTCGTGAAGCTCTCCTCCAAAAATCGGCTCGGATAATGCTTCTGACAACCAAAGTCCAACTATCAGGGCTTCATATTCTGCTTCATTATTACTAGCTTCAAATGCAAATCTTAAAGAATATCGAATAATAAATCCTGCTGGACTTTTCAACAGAATTCCAGCTCCTGCTCCATCTTTATTACTCGAGCCATCCACATATACCTCCCAAGTGGTTGGTATAACAGGATCTTCAATGGTGGTCTCCATTGGTGCAGTAGCTTCTACTACAAAATCGGCTAGTGCCTGAGCTTTGATTGTCGTTCTGGGCTTAAAGCTTACTTGGAACTCACTGAGTTCGACTGACCAGGCCACCATTCTTCCAGACAAATCAGGTTTATTAAGAACTTTACTAAGAGGGAAAGTCATAAATACCTCTATTGGATGAGCCTGAAAGTATGGCCGTAGCTTCCTGGCAGCTATCATGAGAGCCAAAGCCTGCTTCTCAATCTGTGAATATCGCGTCTCCGCATCAAGTAACACGTGACTCACATAGTAAATTGGCCATTGTTTTTTATCTTTCTCACGAACAAGTACTGCACTGACCACTGAAAGGGACGTCGCTAGATATAGCTGTAAGATTTCCCCCTTCTCTGGTCGGGACAAAAGTGGTGGTTGTCCCAGTGCTTCCTTTAACTCCTCGAAAGCTTTCTGGCATTCTTCAGTCCACTTTGCTTCCTTGCTGCCCCTCAAATCTTTGAGTGCCTTGAAGAATGGCAAACACTTCTCTCCAGACTTGGAGATGAATCGATTCAAAGCGGCAATTCCCCCTGTTAAACATTGTACATCAGGAACAGTTTTGGGAGCCTCCATGTCAATCAGAGCTTGTATTTTGGCAGGATTAGCCTCAATACCCCTCTGTGACACCATGAAGCCCAAAAATTTGCCTCGAAGAAACTCCAAAGGCGCACTTTTTCGGATTCAGCTTCATTTGATACTTTCGCAGTACTGAAAATACCTCAGTTAAATCTGCAATATGATTTGCTCTTGTAAAGCTCTTTACTAGCATGTCGTCAACATAAGCTTCAACATTCTTCCCAATTAAATCCTTAAAAATCTTGTTAACAGCCCTCTGATATGTAGCTCCTGCATTTTTCAGGCCAAATGGCATGACTTTGTAATAGACTAATAGTAGCTTTCATGATCAGTCATGAAAGCCGTAAACTTCTCATCTTCCTTATTCATAAGGATCTGATTATACCCTGAGTAGGCATCCATGAAACTTAGAGTTTCATATCCTGCAATCGCATCTATCAAGAGATCAATCCGAGGTAACGGATAGCAATCTTTAGGGCAAGCCTTGTTGAGGTCTGTGTAGTTTGTACACATCCTCCACTTCCCATTTGCCTTTTTTACCATTACCACGTTAGCTAACCAAGTTGGGCATTCAATTGGTTCTATGAAACCAGAATTCTTCAGTTTTTCAATTTTCCCCGAACGGCTTCGTATTTTTCAATGGAGAAATTTCTCCTTTTCTGGATCACTGGTTTCACCTTCGGATCTATCCAGAGTTTGTGCTCTGCAACAGCCCAATCAATTCCTGGCATGTCTTCGGCAGACCATGCGAATACGTCATTATTCTGTTGAAAAAACAACTTCAACTCATCCTTGAATTCCTCCAGCTGCTCAGACCCGATATAAGTAATCTTTTCTCATTCTCGGTACACAGTTGGATTTGTTCCAGCTTTTCCACTAGCTCGGGCCTTTGCATTTCTGCTTCTTCCCGATCATCTCGAACTTCTATAGGTAGGGCAGTCACCTTCCTCGGGCCTTCCTTGTCTTTTAAATAGGCAACGTAACATTGTCGAGAGATCCTCTGGTCAGAGGAAACTTGACCAATTCCCATGTCAGTCGGGGATTTTATCTTCAGGTGTTTCGTCGAAACAATAGCACCTATCTTGGATAAAGATGGTCGCCCGAGGATAACATTATAAGCTGGCAGTTCCCGAACCACCAAAAAATTGATTCGGACGGTCGTCTCCTTTGGAAAACTTCCAATAGATAAGTCCAACTAGACAGATCCTTCCGCCACTGCAGATGATCCTGCAAAACCATATAAATGTGTGGATGATGGCTCCATCAAGTCCTCATCCACCTTCAGCTTTTGATACACTTCATAAGAAATTAGGTCAACTGCAGACCCTGTATCAACCAAAACTCTATGCACTTCTCGGCGCGCAATCTCTACCTTGATGACTATAGCATCATTGTGAGGTAGACAAACGCCTCTTTCATCCTCCTCGCCAAAGGTGATAGAATCTTCACCGTTTGGCTTCTTCCGCTTTTGCATCTCTCCGGTTTCGATAAATTTGGATTTTGTCTTTAAACTCCGGAGTGATTCGGGCTCTGGTCCTCCGAAAATTGTAAGGATGGGTGATCGAGTAGCATCAATTACCTCCTTGCCTTTCTTAGACTTCGGAGCCTCCTTTGATCATTCTAAACTAACCGAACGATCCCTTTTAGGGGCAGCCGCGCGTGGCTCACGTGGCTCCTCCCTTCTTTTGCTAACAAAATTGGACAAGTGTCCCTGAGATATTAATCTCTCAATATCTGCTTTTAGATGACGACAATCATTTGTATAATGACCATAATCCTTGTGGAATCGGCAATATTTTTCTCGATCCTGCTGCTCTCTAGGCTTCAATGGAATTTTAGGTGGCACTTCAAAATATTTCGCCTTTTGATGATATTTAGAATATCAGCCCGAGGAGCATTCAATGGAGTATACTCACTTTTATCAAGAGACCTTTGCCGCTAAGCCTGAGGTTTTCCAACTCGATCGCGAACATTCTTCTTCGGCTTCTGCTTTTGTTCAGGAGCCTTCTGTTCCTTAATGGAGGCTTTATTGTCTGCCTGGCGCGCATCTAAGATCTCCATGACTTCGGCCTGGCTTCGGCATCTCCGTACCAACTCAGCATAAGTTGCAGGCATATCCTGTAGTAATAACTCCAGGAGTCTTATGTTAGTGAGTCCAGTGAATAAAGCAGTTTTAGCTACTTGCTCATCCAAATTCTCTATCTCCATCATTACTTTGTTGAATCTTTTCAGAAACTCTCTAATCGATTCGCTCTTTCCTTGTCTGATAGTAAACAAGGTTTCTTCCGTTTTCTTAACCTGGATTCCACTCTGGAATCGCCCTATGAATTTGTGCGCCAACTCATCAAAGTTTACGATCCTTCCATATGGGAGGTTCGAAAACCACTTTTGTGCTGCTCCGGTTAAAGATGAACCAAAAACCCTGCATAGAATTTCATCAGAATTACCTGAAACTGCCATGGTCTGTTGGTAATAGCCAATGTGGGCCGTTGGATCTCCAGAGCCATCAAATGTAGAAAAGGTAGGCAAACGGAAGTTATGGGGAAACTGATATCCCGCAATTGGCTCGGCAAAGGGGGTCTTCCGAATAACTGAATAAATATCCTCAGTTGTCCTTCCCTTAGCCAACTGCCCTAATTTTTTATTGATGTTGGCCAATTCCTGACCAATCTGAGTCGGGTGATCTTCAGCAATATGATCACGACCTCAAAAAACACGATCTTCACGAGCTATTCGATCATCACGAACGGCCCGTCCATCTCGAACATTCCGCTCATCGCGAACTACTCGATCATCACAAACGGTTCGTCTAACAGTCGGTGAGTGAGTCCTCACCCCCGTATCCAACCTTGTATTTGAATCGGTTGTACTTTCCTGTGGTATGTCGAACCGATCGTCCCGCCTAGGTTGATCGTCAATTCTCCTAGGCCCTCGGTCACCTTCACGAAAGTTCTGACCGATATTTCGATCTTCAGGTAACCTTTGATCACGTGGCAATGCACGCCTCCCTGAATCGCGATGATCAGGTTCTTGTGGTAATACCACTCGTCTGGTGAGCACGCGGAGTGCTTGACTCACCTCCAAGAGTTGAATCTTTACTTGATTCAATTGATCTTGGAAATTCTCTGGAGGATTATGTCCTCCCTGACCACCATCTACTTCAAGAGGATGTTGTCTTCCCTGGGGAATGTCTGGATTATTCCCTCAAGGAATTTGAACACCGGTATCGCGTTGTGCAGCGGCTGCTGCCGATCTAGTCACCATGGCTTTACAAGTCTTTCCCACAGACGACGCCAAATGATGTGTCCAAAATCTGCTCAGCCCTTAGATCTCCTCGTGATGACCTGCAAAACTAAAGCGTCAGATGTGGCCCGACCGCGGGGGTCGGGGGTCCACCTCCGAAGGCTAAGTCAATTGATGAACTTAATCACAAACAGCTCTTCTAGAAGCACAGAGCTAAAGTGTCACATCCTCCCAGCCGGTACCCTATCTGGCATACCCGAGAGTGTGATCCACAGCCCAAAAGATCAAGTTTAGGAACGATCACATCCATTTCGCACAATAACATAATCAAAAGCAAGAACAAATCATAATGTTCAAGTAATTTATAAGAAAAGTCAAGAAAGGATCTCAAAAGGATCACTATAGAATATCAGAGTGCGGAATAACAAGATACCAAAATCAAAAGACAACTGTAGAGTATAACGGAAATATACCCTACAAACACATGCGGAAGGTAGATCGAAATCTAAATAAAGCTCTAAGCTAATACAAGTAAAGTAAAAGATAAGTCTAGAAGAAACAAAGGAAATCTAATCCACATCTTCAGTCAGCTCTTCTGGTTCTCCAGTCTTCATCTTCTTCACCTTGCACTTCCTCATACGGGCCGTCAAAGAAATCCAAACCTGTAGAGAAGTCTAACAACAGATTGTACAAAAAAAGGAATGAGTTTCGAAAGAAACTCAGTAAGGCAAGTTAATCCATAACAACATAAATAACATGGAAGCAAACCACAACAAGATGCAATGCAATATGAAACAAGTAATGTATGTATGCATCTAACTCTATGTATGCTGGTCTCTATGGCAGACATGCTTTAAGTCATAGCACCGTACTTCTTTGGGTAGGTCCGCTCACATCCTCAACCATTTAAGATATCTTGGATTCCCTCCAACCATTTAAGATATCTTGGGCGACCGATTGGTAATGGGTCCTGCATCCTTCTCGGACAATTTCCATGGTAAGGGGTTAAGTCAACACACTCTCTCACAACCGTTTGGCATAAGTACCGGCGCATGTCAGGGAAAAGCCTAGCCCAATGCAAGTCATCTAGTCAGTTATATCAACTCAGTTCCAGATACGTCCATTCCTCGTCCCTGACGATCCTTTCCGGTATCCTTCGCACTAGAGTCAGCGTATCCTATGGCACCGACCAACTCGGACTACGGACTCATCAACCCTATTGGTTATCCACATATGGTAAATGGGAAGCTCTCATGTCCTCTCACGGATATAACTCACCGGTCTCGAGCGCCCATGAGCCCAAGTCTAGCCATATGCAACCCTCCAATAAATGGCCCCCACAATGTGATTCCCGTCCTCTCACGGGTTGGTTACCGGTCTTGAGCGCCCGTGAATCCCCATTGCTACCACGGGTCGTTCGGTCTCAATACCCTTCCGAATCGGGTCTGATATAACAGGGGTATATCCTAGCCAAACACTGCTAGACATCCCTAGGTATGACAACCATTGATTCGGGAAAGTGTCGATGGGCAACCCCGGAAACATCCCATACTATTTCCGATAATGTCCAAGGACAGAAGTGTCAAAAGGACACTTCCCAATCCCAAACCAAACTTAAGCAAACACATTCTCAGATCAGTCATGACATACACAACCAGTAGTTCATCATATAAAAGAGAATGTAAAAGCAACATCAGATTAAGCAGTAATAAGTAATTCATATAACATAAACAATGAAAGGATGATATAAATAAGTGCTACTGTTGCCACAATAGGAGATCAGAATTAAAATACAATAACAGTAGGTAATCTCATAGTTTCATAAAGTAGAAACCAAAGAACAAGCAATCTATGTAGTTAAGGAAATCAACTGTCCTTACCTGATTATCGCCGAAGATAATCCAAAGATCAAAGAGAGAGACACCAAACATGGCAATTAAACCCCTAACAAGCATAGATATAACATTAGGAAAGATACCTAAAAGATCAGAGAGCAAACGAATCAAATCGAGCGAAAATTGAAGCTACTGACTTCATTGGTCGATTGATTGGTCTATCGACCCGATCGACCAATCGATCGACCAATCGAGTCGAGACGGAATAGTGAAAATTGTTTTGGCCATAACTTCTTCGTTTGAAGTCGGATTGATCCGAAATTCGAAGGGGAACTTCCTAGGATGTATTAGAATCATATGGGAAGATAAAATCATCAAGTCATGGTAAAAATATGGGTTCTTGATTTAACCCAAGAAATTAGGGTTTCAATCTTTATGGCTCTCATGAAAAGGTTATGATCACAGGAAGAAAGGGAATGGTTGCAATCAAGAACATAATAAGAAAATCTTGTTTAGGTTAATAGAAACATTATGGGAAGATAATCATGGTCAAAAGATGGGTTCTTGATCTAACCCAAGAAATTAGGGTTTCACCCTTACAGTTCCCATAAAAAGGTTAAGATCACAGGAGGGAAGGAATTGATGATTGGCCAATTACAACAAGAAGAATTAAAGAATATTGAATTTAGATCAACCTCCACATTACCCATGAGGTTTCCCTCACATGGGAGGTTACCAAAAAGGTTCTCAGATAATCACCCAAGTTAGGGTTTCAAAGGATTAGGGTTAGGGTTTTCAAAGATTCCATTTGGTGGGGTTGAGATCATGATGATGATCATAGATCTCAAGGAACAAGATGAGATCATGGAGTGGATGGTTGCAAGAGTGCATCATCTTCTTCCTGATCTCAGCCAAGAACAGATTAAAGAAAGAAAATCAGAGATGGAGAAGAAAGAAAAGAGAGTAGACATACCTTTGATGCGAGAGGAAGAAGATTACTTCAAGTCTTGAGAGAGATCACCAAGGAATGCAAGGGAATTGATTAGATTAGGGTTCTAACTCATTCCAGAGGCTTAGGAGGCATAGGAGGCGAAGTAATCCCGAGATTTGACTTAAATAGAGGAGACAGGACCAAATTGGTAAATTCAGACACCATTGGTCGATTGGATTGGTCTACTGGTCCAGTCGACCAATGAGTCGACCAATCAGGACAGCAAGGTTCAAACAGGGATTCGGAGGGCTATACAAGGTCAAATTGAGTGAGGTTTTCTTCTACGAGTCAATCAAGAAGTCTAGTTTCCAGAAATACCTTTGGATCAAGAATTGGAGTTCATTAGGTTCACCAACTAGGCTCATCTTCTTCGATGCGCAAGCAGGATTTGACAGACATAGTTCAGCAACTTCGGACAGGGATTTGGAAGATTATATGGGGTCAAATTGAGTGAGATTTTCTCCTACAAGTCCATCAAGAAGTCTAGTTTCGGGAAATATATTCAGATTGGGCACAAGAGTTCATTAGGTATTTCAACTAATTCACCCCTCTTCGGTGCGCAGATTCAAAACTAACACTGACAATGCTCTCAAGTGAGGGGCATCATCGACAATGTCCATGGGCTTGGGTTCCGACACCAAATCGTCAACCAAAAGGGTCTACAAGCAAAAAGATAAGATCAAATCAAGGTCCAACTTTAAGGTCAAACATTTAAACTAACCCTTCTTTACCCAAAACAGATAGGGTGCCCTGGCTAGGTTTGGGCTGGATTTCACATAAAGAATGAAGAACTGGGAAATGTGATCAAGATCGTAAGCCTTTGATAGTTTACGTCTACCAGTGTGTATGTGAATCTGAGTCCCCCTTACCTCGTAGGCAAGTAAGGTTTATATAGAATGTACCTTCGAATCTCCTTCGTTGGATGTACTCGAGCCTTCTTCGGGTAGTCGTTGGATCTCAACAGTTAGATCCGTTGAGCGGTAGACTTCTACTAGCTGGACTAGTAGAGGACTCCTGAGATAACCTCCAGGTTATGCGATGATTATCCCTTCGATAATGATAAGCAACAGCCGCCAATTTGTGTCTGCCATCATTAGGGTAATTAACCTAATCCATAAGTTGGATTAGGGCGTGCTTGTAGCTGAATTAGTTTTCTTCCTCAGCAAGCTATCTTCTGGATCTGGTTCGCTCGCAAGCGAGTCGATTCCCTCTGTCTCGACCGGGGTCGAGGGTCAAACCGAGTATGAACCCGGTTTGATCATATTTTCTCCATATCAGATGGGAACTCTGTTCGCACCTCATGTACTAGATCAAACGAGTATATTTTCTTCCTCCAACATGATATCCAATGAGAAACCCCATTGATGACTATGGCCAAGCCTCCAATAAAACTAGTGTCCATGTCGATGACTGGTACTGGTAAATCTTAAAGTATTCTCCAGTTATCAGAATTCAAAGAGTATATCTTCAAGTAGTTGTAGATTCTTATAGTACAAAACCCTCACAACTTTGTAGTCTCTGCTCACGGATTCAAACGCAAGTCCGATCCAATTGTGATGTAAATAAGAAAATTCCATTGGGAAAGGTAGAAGCTTCTTTAGTTCTCCATTGACCGGATTCATGAGGTACATGATGTGTTCGAAACCAATATCCCTAGTGTGAAACCCAGCCCTAACCTTGACCCGGAAACCTTGTTATTTGTAGGTCCGATGACCCGAAGTAAAGTAAGAAGTCAGCTTTGGGCCATCCCAGTAGAGGACTTGGTGTCTGGCTTTGAATCCATGAAAGTTGATGATGAGGTTCTATTTATGGAAACTGAATCCTGATGAAGATCTAATTAGTTGATGGACTTGGAGTGCTCTCTATCTTGGTTTGAAGGCATTTCTACCTATTAGGTAAGTCACTTGACTTGTGTGCAAAACCCCTTTAAGATTGGATTTGATCTGGACCTTCAATTCCCTGTTTTGGTCTTCTTTGTCGGCATTGGTCGATCGATTGGTCGATGGACCAGTCGACCAATCCACTCGACCAATGAGTGCTGTCTTTGGCAATTAGGTTGTTCTTGCTCTATTTAAGTCCAATCTCGAGTCCACTTCGTATTTGCTGCCTCCAAACTCTCTGGAACGAACCAAAGACCTCTGCAAGTCATCTCTCTTGCATCCTTGGTGTTTTCTTGACGGATCTTCGTCGAAACTCTTCTTTTTGCATCGAAAGGTATGTCTACTCTCTCTTCTTCTCCTCCATCCTTGTTTTTCTTTCCTTTTTGAGTTGAGACAGTAGAAGAGATGCTGCATTCTCTGTTGCAAACATCTCTGAACATGTTCTCATGATCATCCTAAGGATTTGAGGCTAGAACAATGATCTTAACCATGATCATTGCAAGCTTTTGAAGGAATCATGATCAAACCATGATCTAATCTTTGTTAAACTTCTAATCTGAATTCTGATCTCTTTGGATCTTCTATGTTGATCATGTTAGTAGTTAATTACTGTGTTTTCTTTCCATGATCCATAATCTATAGATTTCTAGTTGTTCTCTTCTACCATACTATGTGTTCTTCATGATGCATGGTAGTTACATATATGGTAGGTTTTATTTCCTTATTTAGATTTATACTTCTAAGCTTTATTCCATGAAGATCTATGTATGTTTTCATGATACCATTACCGAAAGCAATGATCCATCCTCCTATTGTTCTTGTCTTTGTTTTCTATTTCAAATTCATCAAGATCCATGGTTGATTTAATTATGGTAACTTTTGTTTCCTAATTTGGATCTTGATACCTTGATTGGATTAGTGTTTTGAGGTCCCCTATTTGTTAGAATACTACTGATGTAGTCTACCCCTTGATTAGTACCCTTTTGAACCACCAAATTCGGATTTCATATCTTAAAACTCTGATTTTATAGGCTATCGTCTCGCATTGGTCGACTGATTGGTCGATGGACCACTCGACCAATCCACTCGACCAATGAGTACAAGCAACTCCGGAATTGGTCTATGTTGGATGTTTTGGTATCTTTTCTGTTAGGGATCTTTCCTAATATGTTGTATATACTTGTTTAGGACCTTCTTCTCAAGTTTGCCGAGATCTTACTTGATTTCTTAGGATTCCTTTGCGAGTTATAAAAGGTAAGGATGGTTATTTCCTTAATTACATAGATAGCATGAATCTAGTTTCTATATTTGAATATCATTGATATGATTCCTAAATTAGATTCTTACAATGATATACTACTGTTGCATAACTTTGATTACAGTAGCATTACTTATTCATATTAAATTGATTCATGTATGATTTACTTACCAATGTTATACAAGTGATTGTACTTATTGATTTCTTTCCATATATGAAGTTACCATATATGTGATGATATGAATTGATGCATGTGTATGCTTAAGTATGGTTTGGAAAGGAGAGGTGTCCTTTTGACACTTCTGTCCTTGGACTACTACGGGAATATTATGGGATGTTTCCGGAGATGCCCTCTGGACACCTTCCTAAACTGTTGGATGACATATCTAGGATTGTCTAGTAGTGTTTGGCTAGGATGTCCTGTTATGTCAGACCCTAATCGGAGGGGTATTGAGACCGAACGACCCGTGGTAGCAATGGGGATTCATGGGCGCTCAAGACCGGTAACCAACCCGTGAGAGGATAGGAATCACATTGTGGGGGCCATTTATTGGTAGGGTTGCATATGATTAGACTTGGGCTCACGGGCGCTTAAGACCAGTAACCAACCCGTGAGAGGACGTGAGAGCTTCCCGTTTACCATATGTGGATGATCAATAGGGTTGATGAGTTCGTAGTCCGAGTTGGTCGGTGCCATAGGATACGCTGACTCTAGTGTGAAGGATACCGGAAAGGATCGTCAGGGACGAGGAATGGACGTATCTAGATCTGACTTGATGTAACTAAGTAGAAGACTTGCATTTGGCTAGGTTTTACCCTGACATGCGCCAGTACTTATACCAAATGGTGGTGAGAGAGTGTGTTGACTTAACCCCCTGCCATGGTTTGTCCTGAGGGATGAAGGACCCATTACCAATCGGCTGCTCAAGACCGGTGAAATGATCCGTGAGAGAATCCAAGATATCTTAAATGGTTGAGGATGTGAGTGGACTTTCCTAAAGAAGTACGGTGCTATGACTTAAAGCATGTCCGCAAGTAGAGACCAAAGCATACATAGAGTTAGATTCATTCATTCATTGCTTGTCTCATATCATATTGCATTTATGTTTGTTACGGAATCCTGCCATTTATGTTATTATGGATTTTTAATCGCCTTACCGAGTTTCTTTGAAACTCATTGCTTTATTGTACAATGTTGTTAGACTATCCTGCAGTACCGAGTACTATGACGGTCCCTATGAAGAAGCGCAAGGCGAAGAGGCATATCTCCGGGAAGGTGATTGCGGTTACCACAATTACTCTGAAGATCCCGCAAGTGGTTATGCTCCGTACGATGCTTAGTCCGACCATTGAGTGGAAGCGTCCTTGTGCTATTTATGAGATTTACACTTACAAGGATATTGTCTATAAAGTGGAGAACAATTTAGTTACCCAATGTACTTGTTCATTGGGATTAGGTTTTGTCTAGTTTATTCTTTTAGAGCTACTTTTCCGCTGGTTGTAAAGTGGGATTTTTGCTTCACTTTACTTATCCGTTTGATACTACGATTATATCTATTATTCGATTCATTTATGATTCATTCTTTCCTTATTAGATCTATGATTTATCTTCCGCACTCTTGTTTTGATTGTTCATGATTATGTTATTGTTTATGTGGGAGGTTGATCACTCGATACCTGATCTTCGGGCTGTGGATCACACTCTCGGGTATGCCGGATAGGGTACCGGCCGGGAGGGCGTGATGATTGGTATCGAGCCCAAGGTTCGAGGAGATCCTAACCACAAAAGACAACAACTGAACATTCCTGAGTCATTGATCCGAAATGACTCTTCTACTCTTTGAAGTGAATAATAGAACACCGAATTAGAAACTTGACCTTTGGGGTATAATGAACATTTCGAATAACATACCATAATTATACTTGAACAAATGTCACTAATGCAAGGAAAAGAAAGTTGCATAACATACAATAATTAAAGAGGAACAAAATGAACTTATTAATTTCAAAGGTTTTTACAACGATTACATCTGAAATGCATAAATGGAAATCCTAAGGTACGGTCTATCTAGGTGATCCGCTCCGATCTCTCGTATGCTCGAACTCCTCTCGCTAGCTGAGTCACCCGATGCTCTATCCTATCCGTCGTGACTCCATCCTCTCGTACATCTGCTCTCTGTCCGACCTCCATTCTCTCTAGCATGGAAGTCATCGATCTCATCTGTGCTCCAAGATTTGAAGTCTCCGGAACTGCATGTGAAGGGCCACCTACCTCGAAGTGTGATGAAGGAAACTCGTGATGCACTGAGCTCAGCCTCGCGCATATCTGCATTATCTCCGGCCCGATCATCACTATCGGGACCGATATCCTCTCCTCCATCCTCCGATCCCGATCCTCATCCTCCGATTCATCATCATCCTCACCCTCCGGACCAGGAGATCTCTCTCGATCGCTGTAGTCTCATCTCGACGAATGGTCCGAGTCCCAATGGGGTATCCCCGTGA
Source organism: Hakea prostrata (assembly GCF_041222555.1). Taxonomy (NCBI): domain Eukaryota; kingdom Viridiplantae; phylum Streptophyta; class Magnoliopsida; order Proteales; family Proteaceae; genus Hakea; species Hakea prostrata. Next base: position 42,929,492 of record NC_142600.1, read on the forward strand.
TCTAGTGTCCACTTGGTGTATCCTCGAAACTCACCCCCGAAATGCCCGAAGATCAAGGTCGGTAGCCTCCCATAGCAAAGGTTCCGCATGCTAGGCCGCAGAACTAAGTCCAGCATGACCTGCTGAATGATGTAGGAGAGGTCGATCTCGAAGCCCATGTAGATGCGGTAGATGACTAAGGCCTCCATCACCGTGACCCGATGGTGATGTCCGGCTTTCGGCATGATGTTTCGGCCGACTATGCGACCGATAATACGTGCAGAACCCGTCATCCGTCCGCTAGTCCACGGAGTGAAGCATCGACGGCTATCCCATAGCGTAGAGCATATCTCGCGAAGCTCGTACGGCATCGGATGGCTGTCCGGATCCGCTCCTGCAGGTATCCACACACACCGTTGTGGATAGTAAGGAACCTGCAAGATCTCAGCCGAGTGTCCGGGTAGAGAAGCGAATCCGAGTCCGGAAGACCCTGCTCCCGAGGACAAGTCTAAGTGGATGTCCTTGGCCTCGAGCCTCCTCTCGTGTAAGTAAGGTTGCTGAAGAACAACCTCACTAGTTCCGGTATACCGGTAGATCCTCGGTGAAGAGATGAGTCCACCGTAATGTGTCGAACCTCTACCGAATCCTAAAGGCTACGAGCTGGCGTAAGTGAAGTAGACGTCCCATCTCAATGTTGCAAGAGCTGAAGTAGGCCTCGTACGAGAACTCGGCCCGAGGTGTGTCAAACATGTCTGGTCTCCTAACCTCCTGTCTAGGCTCGAAAGGAACCTGACCTCTGCCCCTAAGAGCACCTACGATGCGACCACGACCTCTACCTCGTCCTCGCCCTCCCCTTTGCATAGTGTATCTGTGAAAGAGACAAGAGACAATTCCAATTAGTGCTATTTTAAGATTTGAGCCAAAAGGGTATTTTCGTAATTTTTCGGAAAATTTCAAATTTGGGGGAAATTTGATTTGAACATACTAGCATGTGCGCAATACTTGGAATTTCATGTCTATGAAGTTGGTTTGATGAAAATCGATCGAAAACTTGGATTTAAGCGAAAAATTCAGCAAGAAGGAAATTTGGGGATTTTGCAATTTAGGTCAAAATTGGATTTTTGAAAAGTTGAAATTGGTTAAATCAAATTGTATGGACCTATCTACAATGTCATCTTGAGCATGTAGCATTTGATCTCGTGCGAAAATTTCAAGCGGTTTGGGAGAAAACGAAATTTTTCTAAAGATATCGATTTCGGTATAAAACTTTGCGAGATGAGCACCAATGTGTTAAAACCTGTTGTCTATGCATGGCATTGTGTTTAAAACCTAAGGAATATGTTTCTAAGCATCCCTAAGCATGATTTCTAGCATTGGATACAAGTAAAGCATGGTTTTATTGAAATGCAAGCATGAGAAGATGAAAATGGAAGGAAGATTGAGAGGTTTACCTTGTTTGCGAAGATGGTGTGTTGTGGTGTTGTTGTTGAAGCACTAAATCACCTCAAGAACACTTGTGGGAACTCTTGGAGATTTTCCCTAGTGCTCTCTCACCATTGGAAGAAGTTAGAATGAGGTTGGAATGTGAAAATGGGGCTTATAATGCGAATTTTCGCATTCTGTCTGCATTGGTCGACTCATTGGTCGACTGGGTCACTCGACCAATCACTCGACCAATGGTCACAGTGACCTCTTTGCTGTTGAATTTTTGGAAAATGTGATTTTTGCCTTATGGAATATTGTTTGATGACTATATGGATATATTTAAGCATGATTTAAGTTTTCAAATCATTTGGACTTGTGGTTTATGTTGAATCTTCGAAATTCGGTATTTTGATGTTCTCGGTTTTGCAGAATGGTTACTCTGAGAAGTGGGCGTGGTGAATCCAGTGGTCATGGAGGTGGTGAAGTACCTCAGGGAGGTGGTGAGATACCCCCTGCCATGGTTTGTCCTGAGGGATGAAGGACCCATTACCAATCGGCTGCTCAAGACCGGTGAAATGATCCGTGAGAGAATCCAAGATATCTTAAATGGTTGAGGATATGAGTGGACTTTCCTAAAGAAGTACGGTGCTATGACTTAAAGCATGTCTGCCAATAGAGACCAGCATACATAGAGTTAGATTCATTCATTCATTGCTTGTCTCATATCATATTGCATTTATGTTTGTTCTGGAATCCTGCCATTTATGTTATTATGGATTTTTAATCGCTTTACCGAGTTTCTTTGAAACTCATTCCTTTATTGTACAATGTTGTTAGACTATCCTGCAGGTACTGAGTACTATGACGGTCCCTATGAAGAAGCGCAAGGCGAAGAGGCATATCTCCAGGAAGGTGATTGCGGTTACCACAATTACTCTGAAGATCCCGCGAGTGGTTATGCTCCGTACGATGCTTAGTCCGACCATTGAGTGGAAGCGTCCTTGTGCTATTTATGAGATTTACACTTACAAGGATGTTGTCTATAAAGTGGAGAACAATTTAGTTACCCAATGTACTTGTTACTGGGATTAGGTTTTGTCTAGTTTATTCTTTTAGAGCTACTTTTCCGCTGGTTGTAAAGTGGGATTTTTGATTCACTTTACTTATCTGTTTGATACTCTGATTATATCTATTATTCTGATTCATTTATGATTCATTCTTTCCTTATTGGATCTATGATTTATCTTCCGCACTCTTGTTTTGATTGTTCATGATTATGTTATTGTTTATGTGGGAGGTTGATCACTCGATACCTGATCTTCGGGCTGTGGATCACACTCTCGGGTATGCCAGATAGGGTACCGGCTGGGAGGGCGTGACACCTAGGGTTAGGAACTAATGAACGACCTTTAATGTGGACTTCCTATAGCTCTTGTGGCACTAGGGTTGATTAGCCCAACTCAAGGGTGTGCACATAAAAACAAATTAATGGTCAAGGTTTGATTTAAATTGTGTTTTTTTCTTCTTTTTTTTCCCAGTTTTTTCAACGAAGAAAAGACTGTTTAATACTATTTTGATAAATGGCTTGGCTATAGTTATTACCTTAAGCATACATAGCCAAACAAAACCAAGCCATTTAACACATTTTTCATCATATTTAAACCCACAACCAGTTGACTCAAGTGGCACTGGGGTAAGGACTTCCTTCCACAGGGTATTAAAAATAAATTAGAATGCCAAACCTATAGGTAAAATCACCAAGCTTGATAACGCTAGTGTTTCTCTTATAGCACCTTTAGCACTTATTCCCTTTTCATAAATTAGATAAGATGAAAATTTGTTTTTGATCTCTTATGGTTGAATCAAGGGTGAATTAACAGACATTTCCTCTCTTATCTCATTCTTCTTTCTGTCATCAGCCTTTGCCCATAATAGCAAGTAGAATCCCACAACTACGAGAAAAGCTCCAATGATGCTGCAAAAGTGAATAAGAAAAATAAATAAGAAATTTATGAATAATCAATACAATGATAAAGTCTGGAATCCAAATAATATTTCATTAACATATTTACCATGAAATCCGGTTCATGAAATTTAGTGTATTGCGTTTTATTTTGTATATATTGCCTTTGTTAGTAATAAGCAAGCATGAACACTTTGTGTGGTAAAATAGTTGTCTATAGAGTTTTTTTTTTTTACAGTAATAGTGAAATTCTCTTATTATCTTTGAAGGACCCAGGCAACCTTTCTGAAACATGTTAAATTCCTCACAGTTTATGTAGAATTTACTTAGGTTCTTCCTCATCATTGTGCAATTGTTGCTCTTGTCCCCAACATGCCTACCATAAATAATATATCAACTATTTTTCTTTAGCAAACTTCAATTGATTTTGAAATTTGAGTATCATAAATTTTTAGGAATAATAAATTTGGGGGGCGGGGGGAGGATGATTTTTAATTGTGAAATGTAGCTGTATGAAGTGAAGACACATGGAATGACTATATTACGATTATACAACGGAATTCACATGAATCTAGGGTTGCAAGAAGGTTGGGTTTGACTAGACTTAATGAAATTCTAATCGCAATCCTAAATGCACTAGCCTGACCTTGATCCTTGCCATGACATATGAAACCAATGCATAATTCAACATTGTTACTATACTTTTGACAAGAGAATCCTATAAGGTGATAGGGTTGGGTTGATCCTAATCAATCATGGAAATCTAACCCACATTAACCTTGATCTTGGGTCACCCTTCCTCACCTTTAAGGGTAGAATTTTGAAGACAAATTCGAGTTCAGAATACGCTATGATGGGCTAGGGTGGGATCGGATCATTAGGGCCAAACTTACAATATGAAAGTATACTTTCACCAATTCTTTAGTGAACTTTTTAAGAGTAAGTTAAAGAGTATACTAACCTCCCCAGATGTACAGAATCACCAAGTACAAATGTGTCCAATAGAAAGGAGAACACAATGAGGAGAGGTAAGAATGCAGATGCAAATACTGGACCCCTTGTGTGTATACCCCATGTCACCACAAAGTTTGAGAGGCCTGTTATCACAATTCCCTGCAAATTCAGGTATGCAATTTTAGTGAAATAGAAGCATATTACTCCAATTTCTATATTCAAATCCATTAATTAAGTTTGTAGTTTATGAACTTGAACAATCAATTTTAAAAAATAATAATAATAGATAATTACCCCAAAGAAGATGGCTAGAAGAACCAAGCCTCCATCCCATTGGAGCTTCCAAGATGCCCTAGGGATCAAAATTGCTGTTACTATGGATGCTTGGATAGTCCCAAAGAACATCATCATCGCCGTCACTGATAAAGTTGCTGGATACATTTTTGTAACATGGCCCTGCCAAATCAAGTACTATTTTTATACTGTCTCTATTCTGGTTTTACATCGTTTACATACTAAAACTGCACTACACTGTTTCTCGTACTGAAATCATATCATCATACTGTACTGTTATAGTATCGGTATGCGAATATGGGTGCAAAAACTACATGGCACGATGTCACATTTAGGTACCAACTTTTTATAGCACATCAAATTAAAAATATCATATCATTTTACACTGTTACCATGCACCATCATTAAATCAAGGAAATTGCTCACATTCTCATGAGAGGCAGTAGTATTGAGGGTCATATTGATGAGTTGGGATCACCTTCCCGTTAGGAAAGGACATTGTGCTTTTCTGACGCTTCTGTACCACACAATAGAGTTGCAATTCTTTACTCTTTCTAAATACTCATAAAATGAATTAGAGGTATGACCTCCAATGGGTCCCACATGAACCTTATCTCTATTTTACTATGGAGAAGCATCAAAGGAGCACAAGGAGGTGCTCTGGTCTCTATATTGATGCGAGAACATGTCCCCATAGAAAACTTTTGAGTCCATATCTTCAGGCCGTTCCCCTACCCTTTGGGCTGGGCTAACAAACAGCCTGCTGGTGGTACATGGACAGCTTAACCCAGAGGGTGGAAAGATAGAATTTTGCTTGGGTCATGCGCATGATCATCAAGCCGAGATTTCGTGACTGTCAGATCCAAAATCTCGGTCAAGATTCCTAGATCGAAATTTTAATCTGACGGCCTATAATGTATCGTTTGATGGTCCAGCACATTTAATGCAGAAGACACAAGCAAGACCTGAAAAGATGGGGATACAGCGTGCCTAGCTGAAGAGGGATCTACATCAGAAAACTAACCAAAAATATAAGCAGATCTATCACCCTTACCACCAATAGGTTCCACAAGCTGCTGGATAGTACCCCGATGACTATCATAATAGCACCAATTATGGTCTGACCATCAGCTCCATGAAAACTTCCTGATGATTTCATCACTACAGAAGGTCCTTTCCAAAGCACAGTTGCCATTACTCCAGCGGCAGACATGGTCACTCCCCATAACTTAGCCTGCCCATTTCTACTCAAAAACTTAAGTTTCTCCTGCCCTAAAACCACTGCCAGAAAGAGCAGGATTGCTGGTTTTAAGTTCAATCCAATGCTTTGATACGCTGAATCAACGAATTTCAGGCTTATTGTCAAGAGCATTTGGCAAAGTGGAACCCTACAATGGAAATTTGAAGGACAATTTATTAAAGAAAACAATTTCTAATCCAGGAATCAAACTTGATATGGGTTTGAGAGAAAATGAGTCCAGTTACTTAACTCTAGGAGTCCCAACAAGAAGGCATAACCAATTATCTTGAAAGAGATTGGGGGCCTCCTCTGTCTGTGAACACAAGACAAATAAATATGTCATAAATCATGAGATGTTGTTGCACCTGAAGTGTTCGAAGAAAATACCTTTCAATGAAGAAAGCAAGAAGTGAGATGAAGATGGTGCTAACAATGTGTTCATAGACGACAAAAGCGAGGCCATTGACATCTTTTGAGAGGATGGATTGAACAAGAACTAAGAACACTGCAAGGCAAACCTGGTTTAAGGTAAGAAAGATGTAAGGCTTGCTTGAATCAAACCATAACCAAAACCCCCTCAGCTCCATCTCTCTGTCTCTTCCGTCTCAGAAGCTTCACTCTACCAATCACTTGCAGGTTTTTTTATCCAATGGGAATAAGTGAACCAAAAATGATCAACCAACAAAAACTTAAATACTTTGTCTTATTTGTCTTTTTTGGGAAAACAAAAGCTGATTCAGCTTCTGATATTAAATAGTCCTCAAAAACCACACGAGAGCCACCTAGCACTTACCCTCATGCATGAAGGCACCGAGCTTCATTTTATCAAAAATTTCATTATTACTAATAAAGGCCTATGTGCATGCATGTGTTTTGTATTATTCAATAATTTCAATAAAATTATAAATTTGAATATATAAAATTGTAGTTTTAGACATAATTAATTATATTTACTTAATAAATGATAATAAGATGGGATATATTTTAAAAAGAAAAATATAGTCATTTTTTTGAACTCATACATTTATGATAGTAGTATGATATGATATAAAAGGATCGTTGAATAACTTTTTTATATGTTTTCTGTTTCACTAAAACTTGTAATTTTTTTATAAAATGTAAGAGATTGGTTTGTAATTGCAATATAAACAACAAATTAGATTCTAGTCGGGTTTTGTAAACAAGTTTGTCTTTAATAGTTGACATTGAACTTGAATACGGCCACACTCTGACCTTGATTCTGATGCAAACTTAAGGGGGCAAGAGAATCCTTAATTCCATATTTTTACCTACATTTACCCAAAATAATTCACACGTAGTAAATTCTAGCCAGACTAGATCAAATGCTTATTTGTGACTTAATTCAATTTAAAACCACCTTCACCTAGTCCTGCTCCTATCCACTTTCTAGGCTTCTAGCTTAAATTTTCTATCCCAAAAAAATAATAATTTGAGACCACATTGCAATTATTATTATTATTATTATTATTTAATAATACATTGCAATTATTTGATTATGACAAACGTTTGCTAGGTGTGGTGTACCAAAAAGTCATCAGTGTTTTTTTAAATAAGTGAAAAAAATATTTTTTAGTACCTTATCGAATCATCAGAATATTGAATACATAGAAAGAATAGTAATTTAATTAACGTGTTGAAAACTACAAAGCATATATATTGGAGTGGTTTAGTTGGAAAGGGATGTTTAACTCCCAATCATCAATTGTACCTGTTGGACCATAAGATGCAAAGAAAAGAAATCATCCAACAGCTTGTTAGGTGATTCCCTTTGCCTATGCATAGAGAGCAACAAAATGATTAAGAAGCACCCTTAGAAAGACGGAAATTCTAATGAGTATGCTAACAATTTGCTCCATTTTGTATATGGGTGCTATTGGAAATAACATATATACGGGCATAAAGTTCAAGATTTGGAAGGAAAAAAGAATTTATTAGATTTATCTCATTAGCATGATACCAAATATCTTTGTAGAAATTTAAAAAAATAACTGGCAACACTAATATAAATCTTCAATTGTAAACATATACTTTCACCCCAATAAAAAAAGAATTTGCAAGCATGTACATGTGTTGTCATAGGAAAACATACTCTTATAGAGATGTTTGAAACTAGTTTATTGTGCAGACTAGGTTGATTTTGGCGTCCTCACCTTCAAAATAGAATAACTCCTTATATCAACCATTACACTTCAAAGATTGTCACACGCCATCCAGCTGGTATTGGCCTCACTTGAATACTCGTGGATATGATCCAGAGTCATAAAAATCTAGGTTTACATTGAATCCAAAATCAATCACACACAATAACATTAGTAAAAAGCAAGTTTAAAAGGTGTAAATAGTTATTATAGTTACCCAATATAAATGTCAGTGGAAGTCAAATGTGAAAGTATCAAATGAAATGTTTTAAAGTGAATAGGAAAGACATACAAAAGAATTTGGCACCCATAATCGTCTTATTATATGCAACCCTACAATGAATGATACATGGTTTGTTTGTGTCCCCTCACCTACTCCAATAGGCTATTGGATGCCCACAACTCAGCACCACTGTCACGGGTTACTTGGCTTCAATACCACTTCTAAAAAGGTGATGATATGATAAAGGGATTCCTAACCATGTGTCTAGACACCTATAGCAATTGCACATAAAGTCTATATGGGGTGCATTGGTATCAAGGACAATAGGTGAACCAACAATCTCGGGCAAAGATATTCATATATGCACTAACCACCCATTACCATCATATCATTCAAACATCATAATTGAAATAGAATAATAAAATAATATATCAAAATAGTTTTATGTTACTACCCATGCATGCATGCTTGACAACAATGGTCCACATAAGTAACACAAGCAAGCAAAATAGCAAATAGTCCACAATAAAAAAGCCAATAAATCACCGAAACCCTAGCAATTTCATGGGCTATGTTAAAATTAGGGTTTGGAACTAAATCAGATGAGCATCGAACAACCTCACCCAACTAGACCTGCATAGGGTAGGTCAGTTGGCTTGCTAGGGCCGGTGATCACCCTTACGGGTCTGCCCTCTGGGTGTGAATCGGCCCAGCTCACCTCCTTCTTGCTCAAATCAAATCCCCAGTTTTGAGTGGTTTTGGGGCTCACTTAGAATGACATTCCTACTCCAAAAACACCTCCAATAACCCTCAACTGAACCCCATTGCAAACAGCCCCAATTCCAATATGGTTAAGAGTTAGGGTTCATGTTATACAAACCTAGCTAAAAGAATTCTAGCAACAAAGAGAGATGGAGATCTCCATCCTTGTGCTAAAATAAATTGAGGAACAAGGGAGACTTGCATCTCAAACAACTCAAAACCACCACATTTAATTCATCGACCAAGCAATAAACACATTAAGGAAATTGTTGGGAAATGTTCAATCAGTTGATTCGAGCTTTGGCACTCATAAAACCTCAAGATTCTCACCAACTCCAAGGCTTCTCCCCTCTCTTGAGCTCTTAGCCTCCGAAAATATAAAAATCTCCGTTTGTGAGGTTTGTGAACAATAAAATAGGGTTTCTAAAATCAAAATCTCATTTTTGCCCTTATCTGTGTAGATAGCAACGAATCAACTAACCCTGACTGACCGCTCCATCAAAATGTGCATTGAGGTGGGGTTTTCGGCGAGGTTTGACCGAGAGATTTACCTAACGTTGCTCAGTTTGATGGCAACATTTACCTAGGCTTCACGACCTTTCAACTTCGTTTTTCATGAATACCAAATCCATCTTCCAAAATAGCCTGGGTTAGATTTAGACCTTCTCCCAAAATCATTTAGAATGATCGGATCATCATCTTCATCATCCCTCTCCATGAGCTTAACTCATGATTCCATGGTCTCAACTCAAATGACTGAAAATTGCCTTATACTGACACTTCAGGTTCTCAGACTTGCAAGATGGGCTTTTGAGTTGGATTCTAAGGGATTTCACTGGGTTGTTACCATGGTACCTAGTGTCGACGATATAGGTGATATTTCGAGGTATCGCTGGGGGGCGACACGACACCCCCCAGCGACACCGACTTTACTTTTTGTTCGCGATATATCGCCGCCTGTCGACTTGTAGATCAATTCGACAGGAACCAGAGGTGGACTAGCGGAGTCTTCTGCAAATTTACAGTATACCTTGGCTGGGGCATTTTCCATTTTTCCTGTCCTTTTGAAATATATCCTTCTTTCTCTAGAACCGAATACATTTGAAAATCGAAGCAATAATCTGATTAAAAGGGAAGAACCCGCAAGTGATTTCATTTCAAGTTTTGGGAAGAATGAGGTTTGGCGCATTGTTTAGAGTTTATCCGGGAAGAAGAAGTGAAGAACTAGAGAGGCATTGCGGGCTGTAGAAAGCAAATCCGGGTGAGTATTTGGCCGGCAAATTCCAGCTTTAGTCACCTGTGTTCGCCCGTGAAAAGACGCGGCCTTGTTCTTCATTTTCCTTGCTCTTCTACCATTTTCTTCAAACCCTTTTCGGTGCTCACTTCTTTTAGGGTTCTGCATTTTCTTCCTCTTCGAAAAAACTGATTACCACCTCAATCTTCTGTAACGGAAGAATCTGGTGTGGGGGAAAGGGAAACCCAGAGCTGGACTGCTGGAGAAGAGCTTCAGCTCTGAGGGTCCCCGACGATTGCAGTGATCCACCAAATAAAAAGTCGACATGGAGCAGATCTTCGGTTTTGAGGGTCACCGTCGATTGTGGAGATCAACCAAATAAGAAGTCGCCCGACATGTCGACTGTGTCGCCGGTTTCGCCAGTGTCGCCAGGCACCGACGTGGCGACACTAGGCGACATGTCAGACCGTGGTTGTTACTTGTTAAGAATGTTCAAAATTAGTACTCTCAAACTCATCTACAAAACACACACTTTAATGGAAAAAAATAGAAATTTTTTTAATTGTTAGAGCAATTGTGAACCAACTCTTCTCATATAAAATAGGAAGAGATGCCTACAAGAGGGATATCTCCAAATGATATGTCTTAGATCATGTCTTTCCTTGAAACTTGTTTGGTAGCCATTCAAACAAGTCTTTCACAAAATATTCGTTAGCTATTTAAGTATCTAATAGGGAATAACATCACCTCTTAACTTTTTTGAAAAACACAAAGTATTTTAAATCAAAAAATTTGAAAATAAATTTAAAATTTCAATAGATGCATAATACATGTTCAAATAGTGTTTCTCTTTTTTGTAAATTTATGCATTTTGTTGCAAATTGATAAGTGGCATCCAAAACCTACCTGTTAGCTAATCCAGTATAAGTTGTAACCTGTCACCACGAGAAACAATGAGAGCAGGCTGATCTGATTGGTTGGTGGTCACCTTGAATGATCAATTCAGTGAGTAAACAATGAACACAACACTTCCTTGAAGTTGGAGTTAAGAAAGGCTTTGGATTAAGAAACCATAAAGCCATGGAGACATACACATCTATTACCTTGAGTGACGTAGTGATGCGTCCAAAATCTGCTCAGCCCTTGGATCTCCACGTGATGTCCTGCAAAACGAAAGCGTCAGATGTGGCCCGACCGCTGGGGTCGGGAGTCCACCTCCGAAGGCTAAGTCAATTGATGAACTTAATCACAAACGGCTTTGCTAGAAGCACAGAGCTAAAGAATGAAGAACTGGGAAAGGTGATCTAGATAGCAGATCGCTGATAGTTTAGGTCTATCAGTATGTATCTGAACCTGAGTCTCAGATAGTATTCTTTTCGATCGATTGATCCGTCCCTCACCTTGTATGGTAGTGAGGTTTATATAGAGTGTACCTTCGAATCTCCTTCGTCGGATGCACTTGAGCCTTCTTCGGGTAGTCGTTGGATCTTATCAGTTAGATCCGTTGAGCGATAGACTTCTACTAGTTTGGGCTAGTAGAGGACTCCTGAGATAACCTTTAGGTTATGCGATGGTTATCCCTTTGATAATGATTATCCGCAGCCGTCAGTTTGAGTCTACCATCATTAAGGTGATTACCCTAATTCATAAGTAAGATTAGGGCACGCTTGCAGCCGAATAAGCTTTCTTCTTCAGCAAGCCATCTTCCGGATCCGGTTCGCTTCGAGAGCGATTCGGTTTTCTCCGTCTCGACCGGGGTCGAGGGTCGGACTAGGTATGAACCCGGTCTGATCATAAACTCTCCATATCACGAGCCCCCCAGACCAAGAGTTCGGTCGATCCCGAGGGCTTGGTTTTTAACTGGGTTCGTCGTCAGGTGATGATCTCTGCGTGCTTCATTAAATGTCATATCACATTTAATGCGGTGGTCACTTTTCCTCGAGCGTTGTGAGTGTAAGGCCACATATCTCGTTGCAGTTGATCTGTCGTGGCTCACGTCATCCAAGCGACGGTTTCCGAACGCCTATTTTGGATTCGTGAGTTCAAACTTTCAAAACGTCTTTCAATCTTGATCGTTGATTTTGAATCAATCTCGATCGTTCAGATTCCCGAACACTCGTGCAGGGAGTTTTAAAAGCGGTTCGTTGTCTTCGTAGGTTTCATTCTTCTCTGTCTGGAATTTGAACCTTTGTTGTCCGCTTCACGCCTTCCTGCTCTCAAGCTTCCGTCTCACTGAATCAGTAAGTTTACTGGTCTTTTTCTTTTGTAGTTTACTAAAACGAGTAATGGCGGACGATAGGGCTTCTTTAGTACCCCATGTTGGTAATAGCAGTGATGCTTTTGCTTCTCCTGCTCCCGATCAGTCGGATAGTGATAACAAAACCCTAATCGTCCTCCGCGGAGTTCGCTGAAGTTTCTCAAAAAGGTTTTGAAAGAAAAACCGAAACTTCTCCTATCCTTCTCGAGTCTGGATCTTCCAAGATTGTCGAGTCTTCTAGGCAGCCTCAAACCTCCGGGTCCAATGGTGGACCTGGCTCTGTTCCCTCCATTTACAATGAGGAAACCCTTCTTTCAGCTGTCCAAGATTTTGATCTTCCTTCCTCATATCAGGTTAGGGCTCCCCACCCCGATGAGAGGGTTGATTCATCCCTTTCGGGTGAATTTTCTCTCGTATATAGATGCACCGGAAAGCGGGGTTCGCTTTCCCTTTTTTAATCCTTTGTTCTCCGCAGTTTTGAATCACTGGAACATTTGTCCCGGAATGCTCCTCCCCAATAGCTGGCGTCTCATCGTCGGCTTCTTGGGTTTGTGTTTTGAGCTTGGCATTACGCCATCTCTTTCTCTTTTTGTACATTTTCATGTTCTTTCTATCTCCCATCCTCCCGGATGGGTTTTTCTTTCCAAACGCAATAAGGCTGAACTTGATTGGAGGGGCAGCATCCTTGTCAAAGGAACTTGCCCTTCTAACCACAAAAGATGGCGCGAACGATACTTTTTCTGTCGAGCGCCTCCATTAGATCTTAACTTCCCAACCACCTGGAGGAGGTTTACTTCTTCGTCCGAGAGTAACCGGGGCCTTCCCTTATCCAGAGAAGACGAGGCGGCCATTAGGAAGATCAAATCCATTTCGTGGTATCAAGAGATACATGGATATGAAGTGGAGTATAACTCCATCCTTCAGTACTGGGGCTTGGCTCATTGTGAGCTTCTAACCATCATCCTTTGATTTGACTGAAGTGATATGTTTTGAATTCTAACTCTTGTCCTTCTTCTTTGCAGTGCCTCCTAGAATGAACCCTGAAAGCCTGCGGGTGAAGGCCGCTAGGGCCGTTGTGACAGCCGAGCAACGATCGCCCAGGGTCTTGACCGTAGATCAAGAGGCTTCTCTTCCCTCTCCCGACCCCTCTTACAGGGGTATCAGGAATATCAGGCCTGTAGCTGATGCTTCGGGTAAAGGGAAGAAACCAATGGTGGAGAGGTCTAATGTCTCTTCCTCCGCCCAAACCAAGAGGAGGCATGACACAATTGATGCTCCCTCTAATAAAAAATCCAAAGCTTCGACGGATGGTGAGGAGGTCTTCACCCCCCAGTGGACCCTGAAGATGACCGACAGGGTTACTCGGGATCCCGAGAAAGCTGCAGAATGGAGCTCCCTCAGTCTTGCTCCTTCTGATCTCCAGGAGTTTGAAGCCCTGGATGACACCTCCCTTGTTAGTCAATCTACAAGGTACCGGTCCTCTTGATTACTTATGTTTTCATAATTTCTTATGACTTCTTCTGATATCTTCCGCCTTCCTAGGAATGCTGTGTTGAGCTTTTATCAACACATGGAAGCATTGAGCCGGGTTGGTCGCACCAGCTCCTTGCTGCAAACTTGTGAAGAGAAATTGGCCAAGGCCAATTCTGAAATAGACCAGCTGACTGCAGCTACCGTGGAGCTGTAGAAAAAGCATGAGGAAGAAGTGATCTCCCTCAAGGAAGCCCTCGAAGCTTCGAAAATCCGTGTCATTGCTGCCGAGCGCGAGGCCAGGAAGCAAAAGGCAGCTGCCACGTTGTTCGGTGACAGCCTTGAAATCAAAAGTAGGGAGCTCGAAGAACATCTGAAGTTGGCGATCCCTAGCAAGCCTGAGCATATAAAGCCAGAGCTTCGGAAGGAGTGCATTGGGAAATACCTGAACAGCGTACTTTTCTCCGAGTTGCTAGGTCTCTACAACATTCAAGCTTATTGCATGGGGCAGAACGACGTTTGGGAGCGAATCCTTGGATCGATCCCTGACTTCGACACTGCTCCTTTTCGTGAGGTATTCCACCAAGAGGTCTTCGGGAAAGTTGGTATGGATCTCCCGGACTGGGCCCAGGAAGAAAATGATCCTTTTCCAGATGACCCTCAATATGAGGCATACCTGAATGACAAGCCGGCACTTCTAGAGGAGAAATCACAAGCCGAGTCTCAAGTTGTTGTTGTAGAGGATTCAGCCGATGCCACTCTTGAGGAAGGCTCTTCTCATGGTCCTGAGAAAAGTCCTCCCGACCAGGGTCCCTCGGGCAACAAAGAAGAAAAGGCTTAGGGAGTTGTCCTTTTGTAAAGATTTACCCTCAATTTAATGAATAGACATTTCTTTTTTCATGTTGGCCTCTAAATTTCCCCGTCTCCTGCCGGAACCTTGCCTTGAATATCAAAGTATTAATGATAAAACTTATCACTTAACTTTTCATTCCTCGCCGAATAATAATCTTGTAGAAATATTGTGAAGATGCGTTTCGGGAAGATGCATTAATCTTCCCCACTACTTCATTTATTGCAAAGTCCGCACGTTTCCCTTCTGCGAAGTTCAAACGTTTTCTTGCTTTTGTATACCATTCACTGTTTCCAATGAATCGGAAATACATCCGTTATTTTAATGGCAGTGCGACGATTGGAGGTATCTCTGCATCAGGTGCTCGCTTCCACATGTTTCCATGTGGCATCCCTTCGACCGTTGATCTTGCTTTTTGCAGATTTCGAAGCGTCATTTCGATCTAGGTCGTCGGTTGTCCTTAGCCTTCAACCGTCGTCTTATACCTGAGGCTATTTAAAGCCTTCGTGGGTACTCTCCATCTATCCTAACTTCTGCAAGTTAGATTTGCTAAAGTGCCAAAGCGACCTTTCGTCCTTCGGCTCGCTTCCGTATTCCTCGTACTCCAACAACAGCTCTATCAACTTCGAACAAGTGAGTTTTTTGATTACTCATCTCTTTCCCCACTTCCCCCTGAGTAAACTGCACAGTAGTTATACTTGGGGTTTAGTTTGTTGGTTTTTCAGAAGCTTTAGAAAACTAGGGTTTCCGCGCTGTTGCTGTCGTTTATTTCTGTACTGATACGGCTGGTTTTTTTGTTGTTTTGCATAGTGGCTCCCAAGATCAACCCGAACTTTATCAGAGCAAAATCTTGCAAGAAAATCGTTCCATCGGTGGTGGTTGGGGCCAGTGCGGTGGTTTCAGCTAGTGAATCCTCCAAGCGTAAGGCGACTGCTGGCGGTGAATCTTCAAGTCAGATTCCCGCAGTTTCTATTGATGCCGTCCCTGCGCCTCCTTTGCCCGAAGTGATCGCTCGTCTTTCCCAGGAAGATCTTGATCACTCCGTTGCCGATGGTGCTGCCGGCGCTCCGCTGGTGAGCTCTGTTGGTGCACCCCCGAAGGAGACTCTTCGGGCATCCGAGGCAACTATGTTGGCGTCTGATGAAGGTGTGGTCCCAGCAGGTGTTGCTCCTATTTCTAACTCTAGTGCTTGTTTGGCATCCTTGTCCTCTCCTTCTGAGTTGGAGGATTTTGCCACTAGGAAGCGCCGTCGGGTGACAAGTGATGAAGCTCATCCTTCTCTTGGTGTAGTTCATCCTTCTCATCCTTCGCCTGAATTAGTGTCAAACGAGTTTGACAGAGCGTTGGAATGGTGTACTGCTGCTCGAATGACTTCTGAGAGCGCAGTTCTTTCCAAACTTCCAGATGAAGTCTTTACGAAGTCACTGGTGATGTATGTAA
The DNA here is from genome assembly GCF_041222555.1 of Hakea prostrata. Taxonomy (NCBI): domain Eukaryota; kingdom Viridiplantae; phylum Streptophyta; class Magnoliopsida; order Proteales; family Proteaceae; genus Hakea; species Hakea prostrata. Next base: position 42,945,742 of record NC_142600.1, read on the forward strand.
AACCTAGCCCTAACCTTGACCCGGAAACCTTGTTATTTGCAGGTCCAATGACCCGAAGTAAAGTAAGAAGTCAGCTTTGGGCCATCCCAGTGGAGGACTTGGTGTCTGGCTTTGAATCCATGAAAGTTGTTGATGAAGTTCTATTTATGGAAACCGAATCTTGATGAAGATCGGATTAGTTGATGGACTTGGAGTGCTCTCTATCTTGGTTTGAAGGCATTTCTACCTATTAGGTAAGTCACTTAACATGTGTGCAAAACCCCTTTAGGATTGGATTTGATCTGGGCCTTCAATTCCCTGTTTTGGTCTTGCTGTCAGCATTGGTCGACTGATTGGTCGACTGGGCCAGTCGACCAATCCACTCGACCAATGAGTGCTGTCTTTGGCAATTAGGTTTTTCTTGCACTATTTAAGTCCAATCTCGAGTCCACTTCGTATTTGCTGCCTCCAAACTCTCTGGAATGAACCAAAGACCTCTGCAAGTCATCTCCCTTGCATCCTTGGTGTTTTCTTGACGGATCTTCGTCGAAACTCTTCCTTTTGCATCAAAAGGTATGTCTACTCTCTCTTCTTCTCCTCCATCTTTGTTTTTCTTTCCTTTTTGAGTTGAGACAGTAGAAGAGATGCTGCATTCTCTGTTGCAAACATCTCTGAACATGTTGTCATGATCATCCTAAGGATTTGAGGCTAGAACAATGATCTTAACCATGATCATTGCAAGCTTTTGAAGGAATCATGATCAAACCATGATCTAATCTTGTTAAACTTCTGATTTGAATTCTGATCTCTTTGGATCTTCTATGTTGATCATGTTAGTAGTTAATTACTGTGTTTTCTTTCCATGATCCATGATCTGTCAATCTCTAGTTGTTCTCTTCTACCATACTATGTGTTCTTCATGAAGCATGGTAGTTACATATATGGTAGGTTTTATTTCCTTATTTAGATTTATGCTTCTAAGCCTTTTTCATTGAAGATCTAAGTATGTTTTTCATGATACCTTTACCTGAAGCAATGATCCATTCTCCTATTGTTTTTGTCTTTGATTCTATTTCGAATTCATCAAGATCCATGGTTGATCTAATTATGGTAACTTTTTGTTTCCTAATTTGGATCTTGAAGTCTTGAATTGATTGGTGTTTTGAGGTCCCCTATATGTTAGAATACTACTGATGTAGTTTACCCCTTGATTAGTACCCTTTTGAACCACCAAATTCGGATTTCATATCTTAAAACTCTCTTTTTTTTTAGGCTCTGTCTGCATTGGTCGATTGATTGGTCGATGGGCCAATCGACCAATCCACTCGACCAATGAGTACAACAACTCCGGAATTGGTCGTGTCGGATGTTTTGGTATCTTTTCTGTTAGGGATCTTTCCTAATATGTTGTATATACTTGTTTAGGACCTTCTTCTCAAGTTTTCCAAGATCTTACTTGATTTCTTAGGATTCCTTTGCGAGTTATAAGAGGTAAGGATGGTTATTTCCTTAATTACATAGGTAGCATGAATCTAGTTTCTATATTTGAATATCATTGACATGTTTCCTAAATTAGATTCTTACAATGATATACTACTGTTGCATAACTTTGATTACAGTAGCATTACTTATTCATATTAAATTGATTCATGTGTGATTTACTTACCAATTATATACAAGTGATTGTAATTATTGATTTCTTTCCATATATGAAGTTACCATATATGTGATGATATGAATTGATGCATGTGTATGCTTAAGTATGGTTTGGAAAGGAGAGGTGTCCTTTTGACACTTCTGTCCTTGGACTACTACGGGAATATTATGGGATGTTTCCGGAGATGCCCTCTGGACACCTTCCTAAACTGTTGGATGACATATCTAGGATTGTCTAGTAGTGTTTGGCTAGGATGTCCTGTTATGTCGGACCCTAATCGGAGGGGGTATTGAGACCGAACGACCCGTGGTAGCAATGGGGATTCATGGGCGCTCAAGACCGGTAACCAACCCGTGAGAGGACAGGAATCACATTGTGGGGGCCATTTATTGGTAGGGTTGCATATGGTTAGACTTGGGCTCACAGCGCTTAAGACCGGTAACCAACCCGTGAGAGGACGTGAGAGCTTCCCGTTTACCATATGTGGATAACCAATAGGGTTGATGAGTCCGTACTCAGGGACTATGAGGACTCTAGTGTGAAGGATACCGGAAAGGATCGTCAGGGACGAGGAAAGGACGTATCTGGATCTGACTTGATGTAACTAAGTAGAAGACTTGCATTTGGCTAGGTTTTACCCCGACATGCGCCAAGTACTTATACCAAATGGTTGTGAGAGAGTGTGTTGACTTAACCCCTTGCCATGGTTTGTCCCGAGGGATGAAGGACCCATTACCAATCGGCTGCTCAAGACTGGTGAAATGATCCGTGAGAGAATCCAAGATATCTTAAATGGTTGAGGATGTGAGTGGACTTTCCTAAAGAAGTACGGCGCTATGACTTAAAGCATGTCTGCCAATAGAGACCAGCATACATAGAGTTAGATTCATTCATTCATTGCTTGTCTCATATCATATTGCATTTATGTTTGTTCCGGAATCCCGCCATTTATGTTATTATGGATTTTAATCGCTTTACCGAGTTTCTTTGAAACTCATTCCTTTATTGTACAATGTTTGTTAGACTATCCTGCAGTACCGAGTACTATGACGGTCCCTATGAAGAAGCGCAAGGCGAAGAGGCATATCTCCGGGAAGGTGATTGCGGTTACCACAATTACTCGAAGATCCCGCGAGTGGTTATGCTCCGTACGATGCTTAGTCCGACCATCGAGTGGAAGCGTCCTTGTGCCATTTATGAGATTTACACTTACAAGGATGTTGTCTATAAAGTGGAGAACAATTTAGTTACCCAATGTACTAGCTACTGGGATTAGATTTTGTCTAGTTTATTCTTTTAGAGCTACTTTTCCACTGGTTGTAGAGTGGGATTTTTGCCTCACTTTACTTATCTGTTTGACACTCTGATTATATCTATTATTCTGATTCATTTATGATTCATTCTTTCTTTATTGGATCTATGGTTTATCTTCCGCACTTTTATTATGATTGTTCATGATTATGTTATTGTTTATGTGGGAGGTTGATCACTCGATATACCTGATCTTCGGGCTGTGGATCACACTCTCGGGTATGCCGGATAGGGTACCGGGCTGGGAGGGCGTGATGATTGGTATCGGAGCCCAAGGTTCGAGGAGATCCTAACTACAAAAGACAATAACCGAACATTCCTGAGTCATTGATCTGAAATGACTCTTCTACTCTTAGAAGTGAATAATAGAACACCGAATTAGAAACTTGACCTTTGAGGCATACAGAACATTTCCGAATAACATACCATAATTATACTTGAACAAATGTCACTAATGCAAGGAAAAGAAAGGTGCATAACATACAATAATTAAAGGGAAACAAAATGAACTTCATTAATTTCAAAAGTTTTTACAACGATTACATCTGAAATGCATAAATGGAAATCCTAAGGTACGGTCTATCTAGGTGATCTTCTCCGATCTCTCGTATGCTCCGAACTCCTCCGCTAGCTGAGTCACCCGATGCTCTACCCTATCCGTCGTGACTCCATCCTCTCGTACATCTGCTCCTGTCCGACCTCCATCCTCTCTAGCATGGAAGTCATCGATCTCATCTGTGCTCCAAGATCCGAAGTCTCCGGAATCGCATGTGAAGGGCCATCCGCCTCGAAGTGTGATGAAGGAAACTCGTGATGCACAGGCTCAGCCTCGTGCATATCTCGCATCATCTCCGGCCTGATCATCACTATCGGGACCGATATCCTCTCCTCCATCCTCCGACCCCTGATCCTCATCCTCCGATTCATCATCATCCTCACCCTCCGGACCAGGAGATCTCTCCGATCGCTGTAGTCTTATCTCGACGAATGGTCCGAGTCCCAATAGAGTATCCCTCGCGAACCGGTGTCCACCGGTGTATCCTCGAAACTCACCCCGAAATGCCCGAAGATTAAAGTCGGTAGCCTCCCATAGCAAAGGTTCCGCATGCTAGGCCGCAGAACTAAGTCCAAGCATGACCTGCTGAATGATGTAAGAGAGATCGATCTCGAAGCCCATGTAGATGCGGTAGATGACTAAGGCCTCCATCACTGTGACCCGATGGTGATGTCCGGCTTTCGGCATAATGTTTCGGCTGACTATGCGACCGATAATCCGTGCTTAATCCGTCATCCGTCCGCTGGTCCACGGAGTGAAGCATCGACGGCTATCCCATAGCGTAGAGCATATCTCGCGAAGCTCGTACGGCATCATATGGCTGTCCAGATCTACTCCTGCAGGTATCCACACACACCGCCGTGGATAGTAAGGAACCCGCAAGATCTCAGCCGGTGTCCGGGTAGAGAAGCAAATCTGAGTCCGGAAGACCCTGCTCCTGAGGACAAGTCTAAGTGGATGTCCTTGGCCTCGAGCCTCCTCTGTGTAGGTAAGGTTGCTCAAGAACAACCTCACTAGTTCCGGGTATACCAGCAGATCCTCGGTGAAGAGATGAGTCCACCGCAATGTGTCGAATCTCTCGCCGAATCCTAAAGGCTCGAGCTGGCGTAAGTGAAGTAGACGTCCCATCTCGATATTGCATGAATCGAAGTAGGCCTCGTACAGAACTCGGCCCGAGGTGTGTCAAACATGTCTTGTCTCCTAACCTCCCGTCTAGGCTCTCGAAGGAACCCGACCTCCGCCCCTAAGAGCACCTACAATGCGACCACGACCTCTACCTCGTCCTCGCCCTCCCCTCTGCATAGTGGGTATCTGTGAAAGAGACAAGAGACAATTCCAGTTAGTGCTATTTTAAGATTTGAGCCAAAAGGGTATTTTCGTAATTTTTCGAAAATTTCAAATTTGGGGGAAATTTGATTTGAACATACTAGCGTGTGCGCAATACTTGGAATTTCATGTCTATGAAGTTTGTTTGGTGAAAATCGATCGAAAACTTGGATTAAAGCGAAAAATTCAACAAGAAGGAAATTTGGGGATTTTGCAATTTAGGTCAAAATTGGATTTTTTGAAAAGTTGAAATTGGTTAAATCAAATTGTATGGACCTATCTACAATGTCATCTTGAGCATGTAGCATTTGATCTCGTGCGAAATTTTCAAGCGGTTTGAGAGAAAACGGAATTTTTTCTAAAGATATCGATTTCGGTATGAAAACTTTGCGAGATGAACACCATTATGTTAAAACTTGTTGTCTATGCATGGCATTGTGTTTAAAACCTAGGGAATATGTTTCTAAGCATTCCTAAGCATGATTTCTAGCATTGGATACAAGTAAAGCATGGTTTTATTGAAATGCAAGCATGAGAAGATAAAAATGGAAGAAAGAATGAGAGATTTACCTTGTTTGTGAAGATTGTGTGTTGTGGTGTTGTTGTTGAAGCACCAAATCACCTCAAGAACAATTGTGAGAACTCTTGGAGACTTTCCCTAGAGCTCTCTCACCTTTGGAAGAAGTTAGAATGAGGTTGGAATGTGAAAATGAGGCTTATAATGCGAATTTTCGCACTGCATCGCATTGGTCGACTCATTGGTCGGACGGGTCATCGACCAATCACTCGACCAATGGTCACAGAGAACTCATTTGCTGTTGAATTTTTGGAAAATGTGATTTTTGCCTTATGGTTTATTGTTTGATGACTATATGGATATATTTAAGCATGATTTAAGTTTTCAAATCATTTGGACTTGTGGTTTATGTTGAAACTTCGAAATTCGGTATTTTGATGTTCTCGGTTTTGCAGAATGGTTACTCAGAGAAGTGGGCGTGGTGAATCCAGTGGTCATGGTGGTGGTGAAATACCTCATGGAGGTGGTGAAATACCTCATGGAGGTGGTGAGATACCAAATGTTGATCAGGGTACTCATGAGATACCTGGTGCCCCGAATGTTGGAAGTTTTCGAGATATTGCCAATATTATGGGCAATATGATGCAGCAGCAAGCAGCTCAGTTCAACCAGATGTTGGTGGGTTTCATGACTCTGCATAATGAGACCCGGGCTGGTGCTAATGTGAATCCTCATGCCGCAGATCCTGAATGCGGGAGGTTTAGCTGGAACTCCTCATACTACTTTGATGGAGAGTTTTCTCGAAAATGCAAGTACCCACTTTCACCGGAGTTACCAAGGACCCCTTGTTTCCTAACAAATGGCTTCGTGAGTTGGAGAAGGCTTTCCGACATCTGCAATGCTCGGAAGCTCGGAAGATTGTTCTTTGACAGAAGTTACAACAAGAAGCCGATGCATGGTGGATCTCCACTCGGCCTGTTTTGGAAGGTTTGCATGCGGGAGTTGTAACTTGGGAGTTGTTCAAAGAGGCTTTTTGTATGAATTACTTTCCCGAGGCGGTAAAAGATGCGAAGGAAGCTGAGTTCATGATTCTTACTCGGGGATCTCTCGTCTCGTGTTGGAGTACCAACAGAAGTTCGAGGAGCTTCATTTCTTTGCTCAGCATTCTCTCGAAGGATGACCTCGCCAAAGCAAAGAAGTTCTTCAAAGGACTGCGCCCTGCCATTAAAGCTTATCTCACGATCCAGCCTATAGTGAGCTATGCTCAAGTGGTGCAGAACTCGAAGAAGTTGGAAGAAACAGAGAAGGAAAGTGCTCGTGTGCAAAAGCCCGGGCGATCAAGGAATTCTGGTTTGGTGGATCGTAATGACCGTCGTTTTGTGAGACCTACACCCTACCCCACTCCTACCTTTCAGGCTAAGAGTGTAGGTCGAACACGGGTTTTCAGCAGCCCGGCCAGTTTAGACAAGTATGGCGGAAACCGACCACCAGCAAGTGCAAGTGCAAGTGCAAGTGCAAGGCCTTTTGTTCGAAGCCCTCTGTTGCAGCCACCCCTGTTGGATCCAAAGCAATCCTGTTTGCTTCTACTGCAAGCAAGCTGGTCATTTTGCTCGTGCTCTGTCCGGCGGCCTGCCCAGCAGCCTGCCCCGGTGGTGAAGAGTGCTCCTGCTCCTCCCTCCGGTAGAGTTTTCAGTATTTCCAGTCTTGAGCGGGATCCAAGCCATGATGTGATTACGGGTACATTGTTAGTTGCTTCTATTTCTGCATTTGTCTTATTTGATACGGGTGCATCTCATTCGTTCATGTCATCTCGCATTCATCAAGAAGACTAACCTAATCCCCGAGAAGTTGTCTAGTTGTTTATTGATTAGTACACCTACTGGTCCTGTTGTGAAACTAGATAAGGGGTTATCTAAATGTCCTGTGTTGATTGGTGAGAAGAACTTGGAAGCCAATTTTGTAATTCTTGACATGAAGGACTTCGATGTTATTTTGGGAATTGATTGGTTGACAGCCCACAAAGCTGTGTTCCTTTGTTCCTCAAAGAAGATTCAGTTCCATATTTGTGGAAGTCCGGTCTTTGAATTTCGAGGTGAAAAGAGAAGGGTTTGTAAGAAGGTCTTGTCTGACTGATGCAAGTCTATGCCCTAGTGGATGATGCTTCATCTGAAGGCAAGGGTATAGTGGAGAAAAGAGTCGATGAAGTCGAGTTTTCTGCGACTTTGTTGATGTCTTCCCCGATGATCTATCGGGAGTGCCTCGAGACGAGGGGATGTCGAATTTTCTATTGATCTCGTCCCTGGTGCCGCTCCGGTATCTAAAGCTCCGTATAGGATGGCTCCTACTGAGTTGAAAGAGTTGCAAAATCAGTTGAATGAGCTCATTGATAGAGGTTTCGTACAGCCTAGTGTGTCACCTTGGGGAGCTCCGGTCTTGTTCGTCAAGAAGAAAGAAGGTAGTATGCGCTTGTGCATCGACTACCGTGAGTTGAATAAGTTGACTATCAAGAATAGATATCCGCTGCCCAGAATTGATGATCTCTTCGATCAGTTGAAGGGTGCAGTTGTGTTCTCAAAGATTGACTTAAGGTCCGGATATCACCAATTGAAAGTGAAGTCTAGTGATATCTTCAAGACAGCTTTCCGAACGCGGTATGGTCACTACGAGTTTAGAGTCATGCCCTTCGGATTGACCAATGGTCCTGCGGTGTTCATGGACCTCATGAACCGAGTATTTCATGATGTGCTTGATAAGTTTGTGATTGTTTTCATTGATGACATCTTGATCTATTCGAAGAGCGAAGAAGAGCATGCGAGTCATCTAAGTTTCACTTTGCAAAGGTTGCGAGAAAAGAAGTTGTTCGCTAAGTTTAGCAAGTGTGATTTCTGGCTTAAGAGAGTGGTATTCCTTGGTCATGTAGTTTCAGCCGAAGGTATTCGTGTCGATCCCGAAAAGGTCCAAGCTGTGTCTGATTGGGAAAGACCGAAGTCAGTAACGGAAATAAGAAGTTTTCTTGGATTGGCGGGTTACTACCGAAGGTTTATTGAGAACTTTTCTCGGTTGGCTGCTCCTATGACTAAGTTGACCAGGAAAGAAGAAAAGTTTGTTTGGTCTGAAGGCGGATGTTGATGATTTTGTTGCCAAGTGTGAGACTTGCCAACGTGTGAAAGCCGTCCGACAACCTCCATCTGGATTACTTCAGCCTCTTCCTATTCCTAGTTGGAAGTGGGAGGATATCTCCATGGACTTTGTGACTAGCTTGCCTCGGACAAGTAAAGGCAATGACACTGTGTGGGTGATTGTTGATAGGTTGACCAAATCAGCCCACTTCATTCCTATGAAGATCACTCATACTCTGGATAAGCTAGCAAAGCTTTATGTGGATAATGTGGTTCGTCTGCATGGTGTGCCATTGAGTATTGTTTCTGTCACGCCCTCCCAGCCGGTACCCTATCTGGCATACCCGAGAGTGTGATCCACAGCCCGAAGATCAGGTATCGAGTGATCAACCTCCCACATAAACAATAACATAATCATGAACAATCATAACAAAAGTGCGGAAGATAAATCATAGATCCAATAAAGAAAGAATGAATCATAAATGAATCAGAATAATAGATAAAATCAGAGTATCAAACTGATAAGTAAAGTGAGGCAAAAATCCCACTTTACAACCAGCGGAAAAGTAGCTCTAAAGAGAATAAACTAAATAAAATCTAATCCCAGTAGCTAGTACATTGGGTAACTAAATTGTTCTCCACTTTATAGACAACATCCTTGTAAGTGTAAATCTCATAAATGGCACAAGGACGCTTCCACTCGATGGTCAGACTAAGCATCGTACGGAGCATAACCACTCGCGGGATCTTCAGAGTAATTGTGGTAACCGCAATCACCTTCCTGGAGATATGCCTCTTCGCCTTGCGCTTCTTCATAGGGACCGTCATAGTACTCAAGACTGCAGGATAGTCTAACAAACATTGTACAATAAAGGAATGAGTTTCAAAGAAGCTCAGTAAGGCAGTTAAAAATCCATAATAACATAAATGGCAGGATTCCAGAACAATCATGAATGCAATATGATATGAGACAAGCAATGAATGAATGATTCTAACTCTATGTATGCTGGTCTCTATTGGCAGACATGCTTTAAGTCATAGCACCGTACTTCTTTAGGAAAGTCCACTCACATCCTCAACCATTTAAGATATCTTGGATTCTCTCACGGATCATTTCACCGGTCTTGAGCAGCCGATTGGTAATGGGTCCTTCATCCCTCGGGACAAACCTTGGCAGGGGGTTAAGTCAACACACTCTCTCACAACCATTTGGTATAAGTCTTGGCGCATGTCGGGGTAAAACCTAGCCAAATGCAAGTCTTCTACTTAGTTACATCAAGTCAGATCCGGATACTTCCATTCCTCGTCCCCGACGATCCTTTCCGGTATCCTTCACACTAGAGTCCTCATAGTCCCCGACTACGGACTCATCAACCCTATTGATCATCCACATATGGTAAACGGGAAGCTCTCACGTCCTCTCACGGGTTGGTTACCGGTCTTAAGCGCCCGTGAGCCCAAGTCTAACCATATGCAACCCTACCAATAAATGGCCCCCACAATGTGATTCCTGTCCTCTCACGGGTTGGTTACCGGTCTTGAGCGCCCATGAATCCCCATTGCTACCACGGGTCGTTCGGGTCTCAATACCCCTCCGATTAGGGTCTGACATAACAGGACATCCTAGCCAAACACTACTAGACAATCCTAGATATGTCATCCAACAATTTAGGAAGGTGTCCAGAGGGCATCTCTGGAAACATCCCATAATATTCCCGTAGTAGTCCAAGGACAGAAGTGTCAAAAGGACACCTCTCCTTTCCAAACCATACTTAAGCATACACATGCATCAATTCATATCATCACATATATGGTAACTTCATATATGGAAAGAAATCAATAATTACAATTCAATATGAATAAGTAATGCTACTGTAATCAAAGTTATGCAACAGTAGTATATCATTGTAAGAATCTAATTTAGGAATCATATCTATGATATTCAAATATAGAAACTAGATTCATGCTATCTATGTAATTAAGGAAATAACCATCCTTACCTTTTATAACTCGCAAAGGAATCCTAAGAAGTCAAGTAAGATCTCGGCAAACTTGAGAAGAAGGTCCTAAACAAGTATATACAACATATTAGGAAAGATCCCTAACAGAAAAGATACCAAAACATCCAACACAGACCAATTCTGGAGTTGCTGAACTCATTGGTCGAGTGGATTGGTCGACTGGTCCAGTCGACCAATCAGTCGACCAATGCAGACAGTAGCCTAAAAAAACAGAGTTTTAAGATATGAAATCCGAATTTGGTGGTTCAAAAGGGTACTAATCAAGGGGTAAACTACATCAGTAGTATTCTAACATATAGGGGACCTCAAAACACCAATCAAATCAAGATATCAAGATCCAAATTAGGAAACAAAAGTTACCATAATTAGATCAACCATGGATCTTGATGAATTTGAAATAGAAAACAAAGACAAGAACAATAGGAGGATGGATCATTGCTTCAGGTAATGGTATCATGAAAACATACTTAGATCTTCAAGGAATAAGGCTTAGAAGCATAAATCTAAATAAGGAAATAAAACCTACCATATATATAACTACCATGCATCATGAAGAACACATAGTATGGTAGAAGAGAACAACTAGAGATTTATAGATTATGGATCATGGAAGGAAAACACAGTAATTAACTACTAACATGATCAACATAGAAGATCCAAAGAGATCAGAATTCAGATCAGAAGTTTAACAAAGATTAGATCATGGTTTGATCATGATTCCTTCAAAAGCTTGCAATGATCATGGTTAAGATCATTGTTCTAGCCTCAAATCCTTAGGATGATCATGAGAACATGTTCAGAGATGTTTGCAACAGAGAATGCAGCATCTCTTCTACTGTCTCAACTCAAAAAGGAAAGAAAAACAAAATGGAGGAGAAGAAGAGAGAGTAGACATACCTTTTGATGCTAAAAGAAGAGTTTCGACGAAGATCCGTCAAGAAAACACCAAGGATGCAAGAGAGATGACTTGCAGAGGTCTTTGGTTCGTTCCAGAGAGTTTGGAGGCAGCAAATACGAAGTGGACTCGAGATTGGACTTAAATAGAGCAAGAACAACCTAATTGCCAAAGACAGCACTCATTGGTCGAGTGGATTGGTCGACTGGCCCAATCGACCAATCAGACTACCAATGCTGACAGCAAGACCAAAACAGGGAATTGAAGGTCCAGATCAAATCCAATCCTAAAGGGGTTTTGCACACAAGTCAAGTGACTTACCTAATAGGTAGAAATGCCTTCAAACCAAGATAGAGAGCACTCCAAGTCCATCAACTAATCAGATCTTCATCAGGATTCAGTTTCCATAAATAGAACCTCATCATCAACTTTCATGGATTCAACGCCAGACACCAAGTCCTCTACTGGGATGGCCCAAAGCTAACTTCTTACTTTACTTCGGGTCATCGGACCTACAAATAACAAGGTTTCTGGGTCAAGGTTAGGGCTTGGTTTTACAGTTTCGGATCGTGATCCTAGGTTCACCTCAAGGTTTTGGAATAGTTTGCAGAAGGCCTTGGGAACCCAATTGAACTTGAGTACAGCTCATCATCCACAGTCTGATGGACAATCTGAGCGGACAATTCAGACATTGGAAGACATGCTCAGATCTTGTGTGGTGGATATGGGTGGTAATTGGGATGAACACCTAGCTTTGGTTGAGTTTGCCTACAACAACAGTTATCAAGCAACAATAGGCATGGCTCCATTCAAGGCTTTGTATGGCAGTACTTGTAGGACACCTTTGTACTGGATCGAGACAGTGAAAGAAAAGTCTTAGGTCCTGAAATGATTGAAGCTACGAGTGCTATGGTAGATATGATAAGAGAAAGGATTAAGTCTGCGTCAAGTCAAGAGAAATCTTATGCTGATAAGAGAAGGACCGATTTGGAATTTCAAGTTGGAGAGAAAGTATTTTTGAAGGTTTCACCAATGAAGGGTGTGATGAGATTCAATGTTAAGGGAAAGCTTAGCCCTCGTTACATTGGACCTTTCGAGATTTTGGAAAAGGTTGGACCTGTTGCGTATCGATTAGCATTACCTCCGCCTCTTGCTGGTGTTCACAATGTGTTTCATATTTCGATGCTCCGAAAATACATAGAGAATTCGGAACACATTTTGGAGCAAGCACCTGAAGGACTTAGTGCTGATTTGACCTACGATGAAGACTCGGCCCAAATCTTGGATAGGAAGGACAAGCAGCTGCGGAATCGCACCATCCCTTTGGTGAAGATTCGGTGGAAGAACCATACCCCTGAAGAAGCTTCTTGGGAGAAGGAAGAAGTCATGAAGGAGAAGTTTCCCTACCTCTTTGGAAGCACAGGTACGCTTTCAATTTCGAGGACGAAATTTCTTTAAGGGGGGGAGAATGTAAAACCCAGCCCTAACCTTGACCCGGAAACCTTGTTATTTGCAGGTCCAGTGACCCGAAGTAAAGTAAGAAGTCAGCTTTGGGCCATCCCAGTGGAGGACTTGGTGTCTGGCTTTGAATCCATGAAAGTTGTTGATGAAGTTCTATTTATGGAAACTGAATCTTGATGAAGATCGGATTAGTTGATGGACTTGGAGTGCTCTCTATCTTGGTTTGAAGGCATTTCTACCTATTAGGTAAGTCACTTGACATGTGTGCAAAACCCCTTTAGGATTGGATTTGATCTGGGTCTTCAATTCCCTGTTTTGGTCTTGCTGTCAGCATTGGTCGACTGATTGGTCGACTGGGCCATCGACCAATCCACTCGACCAATGAGTCTGTCTTTGGCAATTAGGTTTTTCTTGCTCTATTTAAGTCCAATCTCGAGTCCACTTCGTATTTGCTGCCTCCAAACTCTCTGAAACGAACCAAAGACCTCTGCAAGTCATCTCCCTTGTATCCTTGGTGTTTTCTTGACGGATCTTCGTCGAAACTCTTCCTTTTGCATCAAAAGGTATGTCTACTCTCTCTTCTTCTCCTCCATCTTTGTTTTTCTTTCCTTTTTGAGTTGAGACAGTAGAAGAGATGCTGCATTCTCTGTTGCAAACATCTCTGAACATGTTCTCATGATCATCCTAAGGATTTGAGGCTAGAACAATGATCTTAACCATGATCATTGCAAGCTTTTGAAGGAATCATGATCAAACCATGATCTAATCTTGTTATACTTCTGATTTGAATTCTGATCTCTTTGGATCTTCTATATTGATCATGTTAGTAGTTAATTCTTTGTGTTTTCTTTCCATGATCCATGATCTCGTCAATCTCTAGTTGTTCTCTTCTACCATACTATGTGTTCTTCATGAAGCATGGTAGTTACATATATGGTAGGTTTTATTTCCTTATTTAGATTTATGCTTCTAAGCCTTTTTCATTGAAGATCTAAGTATGTTTTTCATGATACCTTTACCTGAAGCAATGATCCATTCTCCTATTGTTTTTGTCTTTGATTCTATTTCGAATTCATCAAGATCCATGGTTGATCTAATTATGGTAACTTTTTGTTTCCTAATTTGGATCTTGAAGTCTTGAATTGATTGGTGTTTTGAGGTCCCCTATATGTTAGAATACTACTGATGTAGTTTACCCCTTGATTAGTACCCTTTTGAACCACCAAATTCGGATTTCATATCTTAAAACTCTGTTTTTTTAGGCTACTGTCTGCATTGGTCGACTGATTGGTCGACTGGGCCAGTCGACCAATCCACTCGACCAATGAGTACAGCAACTCCAGAATTGGTCTGTGTCGGATGTTTTGGTATCTTTTCTGTTAGGGATCTTTCCTAATATGTTGTATATACTTGTTTAGGACCTTCTTCTCAAGTTTTCCAAGATCTTACTTGATTTCTTAGGATTCCTTTGCGAGTTATAAGAGGTAAGGATGGTTATTTCCTTAATTACATAGATAGCATGAATCTAGTTTCTATATTTGAATATCATTGACATGTTTCCTAAATTAGATTCTTACAATGATATACTACTGTTGCATAACTTTGATTACAGTAGCATTACTTATTCATATTAAATTGATTCATGTGTGATTTACTTACCAATTATATACAAGTGATTGTAATTATTGATTTCTTTCCATATATGAAGTTACCATATATGTGATGATATGAATTGATGCATGTGTATGCTTAAGTATGGTTTGGAAAGGAGAGGTGTCCTTTTGACACTTCTGTCCTTGGACTACTACGGGAATATTATGGGATGTTTCCGGAGATGCCCTCTGGACACCTTCCTAAACTGTTGGATGACATATCTAGGATTGTCTAGTAGTGTTTGGCTAGGATGTCCTGTTATGTCGGACCCTAATCGGAGGGGTATTGAGACCGAACGACCCGTGGTAGCAATGGGGATTCATGGGCGCTCAAGACCGGTAACCAACCCGTGAGAGGACGGGAATCACATTGTGGGGGCCATTTATTGGTAGGGTTGCATATGGTTAGACTTGGGCTCACGGGCGCTTAAGACCGGTAACCAACCCGTGAGAGGACGTGAGAGCTTCCCGTTTACCATATGTGGATAACCAATAGGATTGATGAGTCCGTACTCAGGGACTATGAGGACTCTAGTGTGAAGGATACCGGAAAGGATCTACAGGGACGAGGAATGGACGTATCTGGATCTGACTTGATGTAACTAAGTAGAAGACTTGCATTTGGCTAGGTTTTACCACGACATGCGCCAGTACTTATACCAAATGGTTGTGAGAGAGTGTGTTGACTTAACCCCTTGCCATGGTTTGTCCTGAGGGATGAAGGACCCATTACCAATCGGCTGCTCAAGACCGGTGAAATGATCCGTGAGAGAATCCAAGATATCTTAAATGGTTGAGGATGTGTGTGGACTTTCCTAAAGAAGTACGGTGCTATGACTTAAAGCATGTCTGCCAATAGAGACCAGCATACATAGAGTTAGATTCATTCATTCATTGCTTGTCTCATATCATATTGCATTTATGTTTGTTCCGGAATCCGCCATTTATGTTATTATGGATTTTAATCGCCTTTACCGAGTTTCTTTGAAACTCATTCCTTTATTGTACAATGTTTGTTAGACTATCCTGCAGTACCGAGTACTATGACGGTCCCTATGAAGAAGCGCAAGGCGAAGAGGCATATCTCCAGGAAGGTGATTGCGGTTACCACAATTACACTGAAGATCCCGCGAGTGGTTATGCTCCGTACGATGCTTAGTCCGACCATTGAGTGGAAGCGTCCTTGTGCCATTTATGAGATTTACACTTATAAGGATGTTGTCTATAAAGTGGAGAACAATTTAGTTACCCAATGTACTTGCTACTGGGATTAGATTTTGTCTAGTTTATTCTTTTAGAGCTACTTTTCCGCTGGTTGTAGAGTGGGATTTTTGCCTCACTTTACTTATCTGTTTGACACTCTGATTATATCTATTATTCTGATTCATTTATGATTCATTCTTTCTTTATTGGATCTATGGTTTATCTTCCGCACTTTTATTATGATTGTTCATGATTATGTTATTGTTTATGTGGGAGGTTGATCACTCGATACCTGATCTTCGGGCTGTGGATCACACTCTCGGGTATGCCAGATAGGGTACCGGCTGGGAGGGCGTGACAATGTAAGTCTTTCTTCATTATCCTCTGATTTTGAAAAATTACTTTTCTGCTCCTCGCTAACTCGGAAGTTGTTTGCAGGAGTCTTGCTGGTAACTTCCACAACCAAGTGGAAGCAGTTACTAGACTCAGTAGGTTGAGTAATGAAGTTTCTAGGCTTCGGGAAATCTCTGAAGCTAAAGATGTTGAGATTGCTCGCCTTCAGAATCTAGCTTGGGAGGTGGCAGGAGAAAAAAATTCGATGATTGGTCGTCTTCGGTCGGACTTGGATGATGCCGGGGAGAAGATCCGGCGACCGGAGCGAACAGTTGGAAAGTCGGAGCCAAAGGATCTGAAACGTTACCTGAAAGGCAAGCTGTCGTTCCTTTGCCTGATTCCCTTCCAACTGATGTTCGCAGAGCCTGCGTCTTCAAGTATTTACACAGTAAGCCCTTTGTTGATATGCTGAATGCTTATAACTTGCAGGCGTACCGGGATGGTGAGAACGAAGTATGGGAATCAATATTAAGGAAGGATCCTCATTTTGATACGACTCCCTTCAAGGGTCTTGTTTGCCATCCTGAAGTATTTACCGACACGGGTATTCCTCCTCCCGACTGGACCAAGGATAAGATTGATCCTCCACCTTCCGATCCAGATATTATGCAATATCTGGAAGATTCTCCTGTTTATTCTCCGCTAGAAGAAGTCAATTATGACGAGCTTGTACTGAATGCGAGTTTGGTCGAGGACCATTCTCTCTCCGGACAAGCTGGACAAAGAGTATGAAATTGCGGAGGATTTTATGCATACCGAAATATTTTTGTAATCCTCATTTCTTCTCTTCTTTTCCTTGAATCCCCACCAATGGTTGACTCATATGTTTGTTCTAGCAAAGTTGCGTCGATCTTGTATAACTTGTTAACAGTCACCTATAATGACTTTCTTCTTTGATCGAAGATTGTATCCAGCTCTTGTAATTGTTTTGATACTGGCCTCTTTGGATCTTTTGAAGAAATAAGAAATTACTTTATCTTGAACTTTGCTAGCCATTTGAATCGCCGTTGTATTAGGTCTTAGTTGTCTGAAACAATGCCTTTACTTAAGGATTTCCGGAGAAATACAATAAGTCTGAGAAGGAACTCACTCAGGTTTTAAACCGATGCCTTTACTTAAGGATTTTCAGAGAAATAGAATAAGTCTGAGAAGGAACTCACTCGGGTTTTAAACCGATGCCTTTACTTAAGGATTTCCGAAGAAATACAATAAGTCTGAGAAGGAACTCACTCGGGTTTTCAACCGATGCCTTTACTTAAGGATAATTCAAAAATTCAATAAGTCTCGAAGGAACTCACTCGGGTTTCAAACCGATGCCTTGCAAAAGGAACTCACTCGGATTTTCATCCGATGCCCCGACTTAAGAAAGTTTGAAAATTTTCCATAAGTGTTGAATGACCCATACGAATTTTCGTCCGATGCCTTATAGTTGGATCTTGTTCTTGAATGTGGTGTATGATGCCCCCCAATCAAAAGATAGTTTGTTGAAAGCCAAAAATTGCATTGATTGAGTTGAAAATGATTACAATTCCACAGAATTGCTCAAATTGTGGACAGTCGAACTGAGTACCATGGTCAGTGACAATAATCTTTGGAATCCCAAAGCGATATATGATTGATTCAAGCACAAATTTCTCCACTTTTTTCTCAGTAATTGTCGCCAGTGAACTGGCTTTTGCCCATTTTGTGAAGTAATCAATTGCTACTATCAGATATTCCCGTCCGTCTAATGCCTTGGTGAATTTGCCCATGATATCAATTTCGCACATTGCAAAGGGAATGGGATTTAGAATTGAAGTCATAGTTTCCGCCGGGCGCTTCGATACTGTAGCATGAATTTGACAGTTACCACATCGACGAACGTAGTCCATAGCAGCCTCTTGGATCTTAGGCCAATATAACCCAAGTCATAGAATTTTGTGGGCCAGGGCTCGGCCACCCATGTGAGCTCCACAAATTCCTTCATGAACTTTAGCCAAAGCTGATTTTGCTCCTTCGGGGCCTATACATCTCATAAGGGGTCCAGCATAAGATCTTTTGTGAAACTCAGCCCTAACCCTAACCCGGAAACCTTGTTATTTGTAGGTCCTGTGACCCGAAGTAAAGTAAGAAGTCAGCTTTGGGCCATCCCAGTGGAGGACTTGGTGTCTGGCTTTGAATCCATGAGAGTTGATGATGAAGTTCTATTTATGGAAACTGAATCTTGATGAAGATCGGATTAGTTGATGGACTTGGAGTGCTCTCTATCTTGGTTTGAAGGCATTTCTACCTATTAGGTAAGTCACTTGACATGTGTGCAAAACCCCTTTAGGATTGGATTTGATCTGGGTCTTCAATTCCCTGTTTTGGAATTGCTGTCAGCATTGGTCGACTGATTGGTCGACTGGGCCAGTCGACCAATCCACTCGACCAATGAGTGCTGTCTTTGACAATTAGGTTTTTCTTGCTCTATTTAAGTCCAATCTCGAGTCCACTTCGTATTTGCTGCCTCCAAACTCTTTCGAACGAACCAAAGACCTCTGCAAGTCATCCCCCTTGCATCCTTGGTGATTTTCTTGACGGATCTTCGTCGAAACTCTTCCTTTTGCATCAAAAGGTATGTCTAAACTCTCTTCTTCTCCTCCATCTCTGATTTTCTTTCCTTTTTGAGTTGAGACAGTAGAGGAGATGCTGCATTCTCTTTTGCAAACATCTCTGGACTTGTCTCTCATGATCATCCTAAGGATTAATGGCTAGAACAATGATCTTAACCATGATCATTACAAGCTTTTGAAGGAATCATGATCAAACCATGATCTAATCTTTGTTTAACTTCTTATTTGAATTCTGATCTCCTTGGATCTTCTATATTGATCATGTTAGTAGTCAAATGCTGTGTTTTCTTTTCATGATCCATGATCTATCAATCTCTAGTTGTTCTCTTCTACCATACTATGTGTTCTTCATGAATCATGATAGTTACATATATGGTAGGTTTTGTTTCCTTATTTAGATTTATGCTTTTAAGCCTATTTCCTTGAAGATCTAAGTATGTTTTTCATGATATCTTTACCTGAAGCAATGATCCATCCTCCTATTGTTCTTGTCTTTGATTTCTACCTTGAATTCTTCAAGATCCATGGTTGATCTAATTATGGTAACTTTTTGTTTCCTAATTTGGATCTTGATGGCTTGATTGGATTAGTGTTTTGAGGTCCCCTATATGTTAGAATACTACTGATGTAGTTTACCCCTTGATTAGTACCCTTTTGAACCACCAAATTCGGATTTTATATCTTAAAACTCTGTTTTTTTAGGCTACCGTCTGCATTGGTCGACTGATTGGTCGACTGGACCAGTCGACCAATCCACTCGACCAATGAGTACAGCAACTCCAGAATTGGTCTGTTTTGGATGTTTTGGTATTTTCCTGTTAGGGATCTTTCCTAATATGTCGTATGCACTTGTTTAGGACCTTCTTCTCAAGTTTGCCAAGATCTTACTTGATTTCTTAGGATTCCTTTGCGAGTTATAAAAGGTAAGGATGGTTATTTCCTTAATTGCATAGATAGCATGAATCTAGTTTCTATATTTGAATATCATTGATATGTTTCCTTAATTAGATTCTTACAATGATATACTACTGTTGCATAACTTTGATTACAGTAGCATTACTTATTCATATTGAATTGACTCATGTATGATTTACTTACCAATTATATACAAAGTGATTGTAATTATTGATTTCTTTCCATATATGAAGTTACCATATATGTGATGATATGAATTGATGCATGTGTATGCTTAAGTATGGTTTGGAAAGGAGAGGTGTCCTTTTGACACTCATGTCCTTGGACTACTACGGGAATATTATGGGATGTTTCCGGAGATGCCCTCTGGACACCTTCCTAAACTGTTGGATGACATATCTAGGATTGTCTAGTAGTGTTTGGCTAGGATGTCCTGTTATGTGAGACCCTAATCGGAGGGGTATTGAGACCGAACGACCCGTGGTAGCAATGGGGATTCATGGGCGCTCAAGACCGGTAACCAACCCGTGAGAGGACAGGAATCACATTGTGGGGGCCATTTATTGGTAGGGTTGCATATGGTTAGACTTGGGCTCACGGGCGCTTAAGACCGGTAACCAACCCGTGAGAGGACGTGAGAGCTTCCCGTTTACCATATGTGGATAACCAATAGGGTTGATGAGTCCGTAGTCGGGGACTATGAGGACTCTAGTGTGAAGGATACCGGAAAGGATCGTCGGGGACGAGGAATGGACGATATCTGGATCTGACTTGATGTAACTAAGTAGAAGACTTGCATTTGGCTAGGCTTTACCACGACATGCGCCGGTACTTAGACCAATGGTGATGTGAGAGAGTGGTGACTTAACCCCCAGCCATGGAATGTCCCGAGGGATGCCAGACCCATTACCAACTGATGATGAGCGATTGAGACCTTCCTAAAGAAGTACGGTGCTATGACTTAAAGCATGTCTGCCAATAGAGACCAGCATATATAGAGTTAGATTCGTTCATTCATTGCTTGTCTCATATCATATTGCATTTATGTTTGTTCTGAAATCCTGCCATGTATGTTAT
This sequence comes from Hakea prostrata, assembly GCF_041222555.1. NCBI lineage: Eukaryota > Viridiplantae > Streptophyta > Magnoliopsida > Proteales > Proteaceae > Hakea > Hakea prostrata. The sequence continues at coordinate 42,966,418 of NC_142600.1, forward strand.
TATGGATTTAATCGCCTTTACCGAGTTTCTTTGAAACTCATTCCTTTATTGTACAATGTTTGTTAGACTATTCTGCAGTCTTGAATATTATGACGGTCCCTATGAAGAAGCGCAAGGCGATGAGGCATATCTCCAGGAAGGTGATTGCGGTTACAACAATTACACTAAAGATTCCGCGAGTGGTTATGCTCCGTACGATGCTTAGTCCGACCATTGAGTGGAAGCGTTCTTGTGCTGTTTATGAGATTTATACTTATAAGGATGTTGTCTATAAAGTGGAGAACAATTTAGTTACCCATTGTACTTGCTACTGGGATTAGATTTTGTCTAGTTTATTCTCTTTTAGAGCTACTTTTCCGCTGGTTGTAGAGTGGGATTTTGCCTCACTTTACTTATCTGTTTTTGACACTCTGATTATATCTAGTACTCTGATTTATTTATGATTCATTCTTTCCTTATTGGATCTATGGTTTATCTTCCGCACTTTTATTGTTATTGTTCATGATTATGTTATTGTTTATGTGGGAGGTTGATTACTCGATACCTGATCTTCGGGCTGTGGATCACACTCTCGGGTATGCCAGATAGGGTACCGGCTGGGAGGATGTGACATCTTTTGTAAAGTCTCCCATTCTGGATGACAAATCTAGTTGATCGAATCTTGATCAACCTTGCCTCTACTGGATCCTCGGGTAATTTGTCATCCCTTAGATACTCGATTATTGGATCCATCCAGCAACGTTCTGCTTCAATATAAGAAATTTCTTTCTCATGATAACTTGGAAAAGTTATCTCTTCAATGTAGACCGAAGGGTCTAGATTCTTTTCCTTGGCATTGGCTAGTCGGGATAGCTCATCTGCCACTGAATTTTCATTCCTCGAAATCTGAGATATCTTCATATTCCGAAATTGGTTTTGAAATGCCTGCACTATCTCCCGATATTTTTGCAAGCGTGGTTCTTTAATGCCATACTCCCCCTGGACTTGGTTGACTATAAGCTGAGAGTCACTGTAAATAGTAACATCTGCAATAGCTAATGCTTTTGACAACCGAAGTCCTGCTATCAGGGCCTCATATTCTACTTCGTTATTACTTGCATCAAATGCGAATCTCAAAGCATATCGAATAATAAATCCTGCTGGACTTTTTAATAGAATTCCAATGCCTGCTCCATCTTTATTACTCGAACCATCCACATATACCTCCCAAGTGGTTGGTATAATGGGATCCTCAATGGTGGGCTCCCCTGGTGCAGTAGTTTCTACTACGAAGTCGGCTAATGCCTGAGCCTTGATTGCAGTTCCGGGCTTAAAGCTCACTTGGAACTCACCGAGCTCAACCGACCAGGACACCATCCTTCCGGACAAATCAGGTTTGTTAAGAACTTTACTAAGAGGAAAAGTTGTAAATACCTCAATTGGATGAGCCTGAAAATATGGCCTTAGCTTCCTGGCGGCCATCATGAGAGCCGAGCACGCTTCTCAATCTGTGAATATCTCGTCTCCGCATCTAGCAACACGTGGCTTACATAGTAAATTGGCCACTTGTTTTTTATCTTTCTCCCGAACAAGTACTGCACACGACCGCCGAAAGGGACGTCGCTAGATATAGCTGTAATATTTCCCCCTTCTCCGGCCTCGGACAGGGATCGGTGGTTGTCCAAGTGCTTCTTTTAATTCCTCGGAAGCTTTACGGCACTCTTCAGTCCACTTTGCTTCCCTTACGCCCTTCAGGTCTTTAAGTGCCTTGAAGAAAGGCAAATATTTTTCTCCGGACTTGGAGATAAATCGATTTAAAGCAGCAACTCTCCTGTCAAACATTGTACATCCCGAACGGTTTTGGGAGCCTCCATATCAATCGAGCTTGTATTTTGGCAGGATTAGCCTCAATTCCCCTCTGTGATACCATGAAACCCAAAAATTTGCCCGAGGAGACTCCAAAGGCACATTTTTCCCGGGTTTAGCTTCATTTGATGTTTCCAGAGCGATCGAGAAAACCTCAGTCAAATCTGCAATATGATTTGCTTTTGTAAAGCTTTTCACTAGCATGTCGTCAACATAAGCTTCAACATTCTTTCCTATCAGCTCTTTGAAAATCTTGTTGACGGCCCTCTGATATGTTGCTCCTGCATTCTTCAGGCCAAAAGGCATGACCTTGTAATAATAGCTCTCACGATCAGTCATGAAAGCCGTATACTTCTCATCCTCCTTATTCATAAGGATCTGATTATACCCTGAGTAGGCATCCATGAAACTTAAAGTTTCATATCCTGCAGTCGCATCTATCAAGAGGTCAATCCGAGGCAACGAGTAGCAATCTTTTGGGCAAGCTTTGTTTAGATCTGTATAGTCTGTACACATCCTCCACTTCCCATTCGCCTTTTTTACCATTACCACGTTGGCCAACCAAGTTGGGCATTCAATTGGTTCTATGAAACCAGAATTCTTGAGTTTTTCAACTCTACTACAAACGGCTTCATATTTTTCAATGGAGAAATTTCTCCTTTTCTATATCACTGGTTTCGCCTTAGGGTCTATCCAGAGTTTGTGCTCTGCAATGGCCCGATCAATCCCAGGCATGTCCTCAGCAGACCATGCGAATACATCCTTATTCGTTGAAGAAATAACTTCAACTCATCTTTAAACTCTTCCAGCTGTTCAGACCCTATATAAGTAATCTTTTTCTCGTCTTCGGTACACAGCTGGATTTGCTCCAATTTCTCCACTGGTTCGGGCCTTTGCATCTCTGTCTCTTCCCGATCATCTCGAACTTCTATGGGGAGGGCAGTAACCTTCCTCGGACCCTCCTTGTCTTTTAAATAGGCAACATAACACTGCCGAGAGATCTTCTGGTCAGAGGAGACTTGACCAATTCCCATATCAGTCGGGAATTTTATCTTCAGGTATTTTGTTGAAACAATAGCACCTATCTTGGATAAAGATGGTCGCCCGAGAATCATATTATAGGCTGGTAGTTCTCGAACCACCAAAAAATTGATTTGGACAGTTGTTTCCTTAGGAAAACTTCCAATAGACAAATCCAACTGAACCGATCCTTCCGCTAGTGCAGATGACCCTGCAAAGCCATATAGGTGTGTAGATGAAGGTTTCATCAAGTCCTGATCCACCTTCAATTTTTGATACACTTCGTAGGAAATTAGGTCAGCTGCAGACCCTGTATCAATCAAAACTCTATGCACTTCCTGTCACATCCACCCAGCCGGTACCCTATCTGGCATACCCGGGATGTGATCCACAGCCCCGAAGATCCATAGTTCAGGGACCACATAATCCACATCGACGATAATACAATCATGAACAGATAATAATCATAAACTAACAATGAATGATCATGGAATTCAGGAATAAGGTGTCAGACATAATCAGAGTGCGGAAATAAATATCAAATCAGATAAATTAAGAAGGCAGTGGGCGGAATCCACTCCTTCACCAAACGGAAGTGAGGTCAAAATTTAGTTAAGTACAAGTCTCAAGTTATAAAGGTAAGTTAAAGTTATTACAATTCTTCTAAGTATACTGTCACAAAAGAAGGGGTAACTACTCATAAGTCTCCTCCATAATAAATATATCTTCTTCAAAGTTGAGGACCATGGAGACCCAACATGACTGCTCCCATACAACTCCGGGGCTAACCCACGGTACGCCCGGTAATCTTCTTCGGTATGGTCACCGAAGTCTTCAACGTAGCCAGCCTCCGGATGGTAGTATGAGGTATCCTGGGTCCGCCTCGGGGAGGGTGCCATCGAGTAATCACGTGTAGAATAGCCTAACAAAATATTGCAACGAAAAGGAATGAGTTCAAAAGAACTCAGCAAGGAAGTTATCCAACCACACATAAACCACAAGATAATCATAAAATGATGCAGATGATATGAGGCATATAATGCAATATGACTTTATTCTAAGTATGCTGGTCATCTATGGTAGACATGCTTTAAGTCATAGCACCATACTTCTTTAGGTAGTCTCAGTCACTCATCACCGGGGGGAATTGGGTCCTGCATCCCTCTCGGACAAATCCATGGTTGGGGTTTCGGTCACCGCTCTCTCACATCACCGTTTGGTCTAAGTATTGGCGCATGTCAGGGTATAGCCTAGCCCAATGCAAGTCATCTACTTAATCATATCATGCCAGTTCCAGATACTTCCATTCCTCCCCTCTCGGGATCCTTTCCGGTATCCTTCATACTAGAGTCACGGATATTACTCACCGGACTCATCAACCCTATTGGTCATCCACAAATGGTAAACGGGAAGCTCTCACGTCCCTCTCACGGATCATTTCACCGGTCTTGAGTGCCCGTGAGCCCAAGTCTAGCCATTGGTAACCCTACCAATAAATGGCCCCTTTCGGGTAACCATAATGCAATTTATGTCCTCTCACGGAGTGGATACCAGTCTTGAGCGCCCACAAATCCACACTACTACCATGGGTTGTTCGGTCTCAATGCCCTTCCGAATCGGGTCTGATATGATAGGGACATCCTAGCCATACATCTAGACAAATCCTATGCATGTCATTCAATAACCCGGGAAAGCGTCAATGGACACCTTCCGAGAACATCCCATACTATTCCCTCCGATGTCCAAGGACATAAGCACCAGTAGGGTACCCCTCAATCCCAAGTTATACTTAAGCAATCACATGCCCAAGTTCATCATATCAGTTCACAAGATACAACGTCATAATAAACATTCAATTCATGACATTGACATAAGTCATCATATATTTAAATTGATAAACATGATAAAACATTGAAGTAATATAATGTAAACACAAAGCTACTGTTAAAAGACATATGTAGCAAGTCTAACACGATAAGAATATGAAATAGAAACTATATTTACTAGGTTAGGAATACCAAGTCAAGATTTCCATATCCTAGGTAATTACATCGATAACTATCCTTACCTTGAATCGGAGAAGAGAATGGTCCAAGATCACAAGCGATGGCCCAAATAGTCTTAAAGTCCTAAACAAGCATATATGAAAGGTTAGAGAAGAAATCGGAACAATCGGAGATCAAACGAATCGGAAGCGGGCAAAAGTTGCTTGACAAGCAACTCTATTGGTCGATACATTTGGTCGATAGTATCGACCAATAGTATCGACCAAATCAATTCTAGGACAACAAGTGGCTTTTCGGATTCTTGCCCAGATTTGGTCTTCCGGGTCTCGGATTGACATGAAACTTGGAGGATAGTCTAAGCACAACATGGGGACACTAATTATCAAGAAACTTTCATAATCCAATGGTCCATTTGGAAATCCCCAAATTGACATATTAAGGTTAAGAGTTGTAGATCATGGCATTGGCTATATCTCAATGCAAATTAGGGGAAAACATGGGGGATTAGGTAGGGAATCGTTTAGAAGTAACATGGAGCACATATGCAAGGTATAGATTAGGTTAATCATGAGCTTCATCTCAGTTTTGGTAAATAAAGCAAGTTGGTAAGCAATAAATCATGGAAATGTGTAGTCAATGATCATGAGGTGAATCAATCATAGTCATATCGGTGAAAACATCATTGTATGGGGTTTAGAAGGTTCATGGCAAGGTGTATGCAAGGTTGCAGCACCTTGGCCATGGTCCCAACAGTAAAATAGAGAAAAGATGAGTGAGAAAGTGATTAGGAGAGAGAGTCATACCTTTAAAGTGGAACAAGAAAGTAGGAATGAGTGGTTGGCAATGATTGATGAAGAAGATGCTTCACCACTACCAAGGAGGAGTTCTTGGGAGGCTCTCTCACGTTCCCAGATGTTAAAAACGCGGGAAAATGGCTTCAGTCTCGAGGAATAAATAAATAGAAAAGAATATTCCAAGAATCTTTAAATCTGGGCTCAGCAGACTTGTTGGTCGATACCTTTGGTCGATGGTATCGACCAATAGTATCGACCAAAACAATCTCTGCAGAAATTTTACAGAATAGTTCAGCAACTTTAGGTGCGGACTTGGAGGGCTATACAAGGTCAAATTGCATGGGGTTTTCTCCTACAGTTCACTCAAGAGGTCTAGTTTCAGGGAGTACCTTCAGATTATGCACAGGAGTTCGTTTGCTATTTCAACTGTCTCGCTCTTCATCAGTGCGCAGATTCTAACTTAGCACTGGTAATGTGCTCAAGGAAGGAGCAGCATCATCAATGTCCATAAACTGGAATCCCGACATTACGTCATCAACCAGTAGGGCCCATAAGTCCCTCCTACCACCACTTCAGGTCTTTGGACCTACAAACATAACAATGACCGGGTCGGGTCAAGGTTAGGTAAAAGCTGGATTTTACATTCTTCCCCCCTTAAAAGAATTTCGTCCTCGAAATTGAAAGCGTACCTGTGCTCCCAAAAAGACGAGGAAACTTCTCCTTCATTTCTTCTTCCTTTTCCCATGAAGCTTCTTCCGGGGTATGGTTCTTCCACCGAATCTTCACCAAAGGGATGGTGCGATTCCGCAGCTGCTTGTCCTTTTTATCTAGGATTTCAGCTGGTCCTTCATCGTAAGAAAGATCAGCACTAAGTCCTTCGGGTGCTTGCTGTAGTATGTGTTCCGGGTTCTCTATGTACTTCCGATGTAAAACCCAGCCCTAACCTTGACCCGGAAACCTTGTTATTTGTAGGTCTAGTGACCCGAAGTAAAGTAAGAAGTCAGCTTTGGGCCATCCCAGTGGAGGACTTGGTGTCTAGCTTTGAATCCATGAGAGTTGATGATGAAGTTCTATTTATGGAAACTGAATCTTGATGGAGATCGGATTAGTTGATGGACTTGGAGTGCTCTCTATCATGGTTTGAAGGCATTTCTACCTATTTGGTAAGTCATTTGTTATGTGTGCAAAACCCCTTTAGGATTGGTTTTGATCTGGGTCTTCAATTCCCTGTTTTGGAATTGCTGTCAACATTGGTCGACTGATTGGTCGATTGAACCAGTCGACCAATCCACTCGACCAATGAGTGCTGTCTTTGGCAATTAGGTCTTGCTTGCTCTATTTAAGTCCAATCTAGAGTCTACTTCGTACTTGCTGCCTCCAAACTCTTTGGAACGAACCAAAGACCTCTGCAAGTCATCTCCCTTGCATCCTTGGTGATTTTCTTGACGGATCTTCGTCAAAACTCTTCCTTTTGCATCAAAAGGTATGTCTATACTCTCTTCTTCTCCTCCATCTCTGATTTTCTTTCCTTTTTGAGTTGAGACAGTAGAGGAGATGCTGCATTCTCTGTTGCAAACATCTCTGGACTTGTCTCTCATGATCATCCTAAGGATTAATGGCTAGAACAATGATCTTAACCATGATCATTGCAAGCTTTTGAAGGAATCATAATCAAACCATGATCTAGTCTTTGTTTAACTTTTGATTTGAATTCTGATCTCCTTGGAAGTATGCTTTTCATGATACATTTACCTGAAGCAATGATCCATCCTTTTATTGTTCTTGTCTTTGATTTCTACCTTGAATTCTTCAAGATCCATGGTTGATCTAATTATGGTAACTTTTTGTTTCCTTATTTGGATCTTGATGGCTTGATTTGATTAGTGTTTTGAGGTCCCCTATATGTTAGGATACTACTGATGTAGTTTACCCCTTGATTAGTACCCTTTTGAACCACCAAATTCGGATTTCATATCTTAAAACTCTGTTTTTTTTAGGCTACTATCTGCATTGGTCGACTGGACCAGTCGACCAATCCACTCGACCAATGAGTACAGCAACTCCAGAATTGGTCTGTGTTGGATGTTTTGGTATATTTTCTGTTAGGGATCTTTCCTAATATGTTGTATGCACTTGTTTAGGACCTTCTTCTTAAGTTTGCCAAGATCTTACTTGATTTCTTAGGATTCCTTTGCGAGTTATAAAAGGTAAGGATGGTTATTTCCTTAATTGCATAGATAGCATGAATCTAGTTTCTATATTTGAATATCATTGATATGTTTCCTTAATTAGATTCTTACAATGATATACTACTGTTGCATAACTTTGATTACAGTAGCATTACTTATTTATATTGAATTGACTCATGTATGATTTACTTACCAATTATATACAAGGTGATTGCAATTATTGATTTCTTTCCATATATGAAGTTACCATATATGTGATGATATGAATTGATGCATGTGTATGCTTAAGTATGGTTTGGAAAGGAGAGGTGTCCTTTTGACACTTCTGTCCTTGGACTACTACGGGAATATTATGGGATGTTTCCGGAGATGCCCTATGGACACCTTCCTAAATTGTTGGATGACATATCTAGGATTGTCTAGTAGTGTTTGGCTAGGATGTCCTGTTAAGTCAGACCCTAATCGGAGGGGTATTGAGACCGAACGACCTGTGGTAGCAATGGGGATTCATGGGCGCTCAAGACCGGTAACCAACCCGTGAGAGGACAGGAATCACATTGTGGGGGCTATTTATTGGTAGGGTTGCATATGGTTAGACTTGGGCTCACAGGCGCTTAAGACCGGTAACCAACCCGTGAGAGGACACGAGAGCTTCCCGTTTACCATATGTGGATGATCAATAGGGTTGATGAGTCCGTAGTCAGGGACTATGAGGACTCTAGTGTGAAGGATACCGGAAAGGATCGTCAGGGACGAGGAATGGACGTATCTGGATCTGACTTGATGTAACTAAGTAGAAGACTTGCATTTGGCTAGGTTTTACTCTAACATGCGCCGGTACTTAGACCAATGGTGATGTGAGAGAGTGGTGACTTAACCCCCAGCCATGGAATGTCCCGAGGGATGCCGGACCCATTACCAACTGATGATGAGTGATTGAGACCTTCCTAAAGAAGTACGGTGCTATGACTTAAAGCATGTCTGCCAATAGAGACCAGCATACATAGAGTTAGATTCATTCATTCATTGCTTGTCTCATATCATATTGCATTTATGTTTGTTCTGAAATCTTGCCATTTATGTTATTATGGATTTAACTGCCTTACTGAGTTTCTTTGAAACTCATTCCTTTATTATACAATGTTTGTTAGACTATTCTGCAGGTACTGAATATTATGACGGTCCCTATGAAGAAGTGCAAGACGATGAGGCATATCTCCAGGAAGGTGATTGCGGTTACAACAATTACACTGAAGATCCCGCGAGTGGTTATGCTCCGTACGATACTTAGTCCGACCATTGAGTGGAAGCGTCCTTGTGCTGTTTATGAGATTTACACTTATAGGGATGTTGTCTATAAAGTGGAGAACAATTTAGTTACCCATTGTACTTGCTACTGGGATTAGATTTTGTCTAGTTTATTCTCTTTTAGAGCTACTTTTCCGCTGGTTGTAGAGTGGGATTTGGCCTCACTTTACATATCTGTTTTTGACACTCTGATTATATCTAGTACTCTGATTTATATATGATTTATTCTTTCTTTATTGGATCTATGGTTTATCTTCCGCACTTTTATTATGATTGTTCATGATTATGTTATTGTTTATGTGGGAGGTTGATTACTCGATACCTGATATTCAGGCTGTGGATCACACTCTCGGGTATGCTAGATAGGGTACCAGCTGGGAGGATGTGACATCTGAAGCATCGAAACATGGAACACATTGTGAACTCCAGCAAGAGATGGAGGCAAGGCCAAGCGATAAGCAACAGGTCCAACCCTTTCCAAGATTTCAAAAGGTCCGATGAAGCGGGGGCTAAGCTTTCCTCTCACATTGAATCTCATCACTCCTTTCATAGGTGATACTTTAAGGAAAACTTTCTCTCCAATAGGAAACTCCAGATCGGTCCTTCTCTTGTCGGCATAGGATTTCTGTCTTGACTGAGCAGACTTAATCCTTTCTTTAATCATGTCGACCATAGCACTTGTAGCTTCAATCATTTCCGGGCCTAAGACTTTTCTTTCACTTGTCTCAGTCCAATACAAAAGCGTTCTACAAGTGTTACCATACAAAGCTTTAAAAGGAGCCATGCCTATTGTTGATTGATAACTGTTGTTATAGGCAAACTTCACTAAAGCTAAGTGTTCATCCCAATTTCCACCCATGTCCACCACACAAGATCTAAGCATATCTTCTAAAATTTGAATCGTCCGCTCAGATTGTCCATCAGACTGGGGATGATGAGCTGTACTCAGGTTTAATTGGGTTCCCAGGGCTTTCTGCAATCCATTCCAAAACCTTGAGGTGAACCTAGGATCACGGTCAGACACAATACTCACCGGCACACCGTGTAGACGAACCACGTTGTCCACATAGAGTCTAGCTAGCTTGTCCAAAGTGTAGGTGATCTTCATAGGTATGAAATGGGCTGATTTAGTCAACCTATCTACAACCACCCACACAGTGTCATTTCCTTTACTTGTCCACGGCAAGCTAGTCACGAAGTCCATGGATATATCTTCCCACTTCCAACTAGGAACGGGAAGGGGCTGAAGTAATCCGGACGGAGGTTGGCGAACGGCTTTAACACGCTAACAAGTCTCGCACTTGGCAACAAAGTCTTCCACATCCGCTTTCAAGCTATTCCACCAAAAATGTTCCCTTAAGTCTTTATACATTTTGGTACCCCCAGGGTGTATTGTAAAGATCGACTAGTGTGCTTCTTTCAATATTTCCTTCTTGATTTCATCAACAGCAGGCACACAAAGTCTACCTCTAAACAATAAGGCACCATCTAAAGATGTACTAAAAGCAGGGTCTATCTCTGAATTCGTGGCAACCTTCCCAATCTTCTCTCTCAGTTCAGGGTTAGAACTTTGCAAAGCGACGATCCGGTCTCTAAGGGTGGATCTTGCCGTCATGGCAAAAAGAATACAATCCGAACCCTCAGGAACCACTTCTAAGCCAAACCTTTCCATTGACAGCAACAAAGGTTGACTCAAAGAACACAAGTTCAAATCCTTCTTCTGACTCTTCCTACTAAGAGCATCCGCAACTACATTTGCTTTACCTGGGTGATATTGGATGTCACAATCATAGTCAGAAACCAACTCCAGCCATCTTCTTTGTCTCATATTCAGCTCTTTCTGGGTGAAGAAGTATTTCAAACTCTTATGATCTGTGAAGATAGCGATCTTCTCACCGTATAGGTAATGTCTCCAAATCTTTAAAGCAAAAACAACAGCGGCAAGCTCTAAGTCGTGAGTGGGATAATTCCGCTCATAGTCTTTCAATTGCCGAGAAGCATAAGCCACAACTTTGTCGTGTTGCATCAACACGCAACCCAATCCGATCATGGAAGCACCGGTGTAGACTTTCAACCCACCGGAACTATCAGGTATAGTCAAAACCGGGGCGCTTGTCAATCTAACCTTCAGCTCCTCAAAATTCCTCTCGCAAGACTCGGTCCAAACGAACTTCTCTTCCTTTCTAGTTAGCTTAGTCATAGGGGCAGCCAACCTAGAAAAATTCTCGATAAATCTCCGATAGTATCCTGCCAATCCAAGGAAACTTCTTATCTCGATCCACGGTCTTCGGTCTTTCCCAATCGGTAACGGTTTGCACTTTTTCCGGGTCGACACAAATACCTTCGGCTGAAACAACATGGCCAAGAAACACTACCCTTGAGAGCCAAAAGTCACACTTGCCAAACTTAGCATAGAGTTTCTTTTCTCTTAACCTTTGCAAAGTGAAGTTCAGATGTTCCGCATGCTCTTCTTCATTCTTCGAATAAATCAAGATGTCATCAATGAATACGATCACAAACTTATCGAGCACATCATGAAATACCCGGTTCATGAGGTCCATGAACACGGCAGGGGCATTTGTTAAGCCAAAAGGCATAACTTTGAATTCATAGTGTCCATACCTTGTTCGGAACGCTGTCTTAAAGATATCACTTGACTTCACTTTCAACTGGTGATACCCTGATCTTAAGTCAATCTTCGAGAAAACAGACGCGCCCTTCAACTGGTCAAACAGGTCATCAATCCGAGGCAACGGGTATCTATTCTTGATCGTTAACTTGTTCAACTCTCTGTAGTCAATGCATAGGCGCATACTACCATCTTTCTTCTTAACGAACAAGACCGGAGCTCCCCAGGGTCACACACTTGGCTGCACAAAACCTCTATCCAGGAGTTCATTCAGCTGAGCTTGCAACTCCTCTAGCTCGGTAGGCGCCATCCTGTAAGGAGCTTTAGACACCGGAGACGCTCCAGGAGTTAAGTCTATGGAAAACTCAACCTCTCTATCAGGGGGTAGTCCTGATAAATCGTCTGGAAACACATCAGCGAAGTTACAAACTACACTGACATTTTCAGGTCTCTTCTTTTCCTTAACCTTGCTTCCAGATGAAACATCTTCCACTAGGGAGTGGACTTGCATTAAAGCGGTCAAAGTCTTCTTGCTCACTCTTCCCTTTCTTCCTTGGAACTCCAAAACTGAATTCCCCTCCAATCGGAATTGGATCTTCTTTGAAGAGCACAAGATCACAGCGTTGTAGGATGTCAACCAATCAATTCCCAAGATCACGTCGAAATCTCTCATATCGAACAACACCAACCTTGCCTTCATGTTCAAACCACAAACACAAACAGGACATTCCTCTAACACTTTATCTAGTTTAACAGCAGACCCAACAGGGGTACAAATTGATAAATAACTAGACAAACATTTGGGTGTTAGGTTAGTCTTCACAGAAAAAGTAGATGAAATGAATGAATGAGATGCACCCGTATCAAACAATACAAATGCTGGTAAAGAGGCGACTAACAATGTACCTGTAACAACATCATGACAAGCTTCTTGGTCGCATACCAGATATATCGAAGACTCGCCGGCGGGAGGGCGGGGACACTCTTCTAAACGAGGAGCACCGGGCTGAACAGACTTCTTGGGGCAGAGGCGGGCAAAATGGCCGGGCTGTTTGCAAAAGAAGCAAACATTATCCTTCGGTCCAACAGAGGTAGCTACCACTAGAGGTCTCTGAAATGCAGGCCTGGGGTGTACCATTCCAGGTAGAGAAGGCTGAACAATTCCTGCAGGTCGGGTCCCACTAGTCTGGCCATACTGGCCTACATGAGCAGGACTTGGACTCGGCCCAACACTCCGGGGCTGATAGGTGGGAGTGGGGTACGGTGCAGGCCTCACAAAACGACAGTCAGTACGATCAACAAATCCAGAAGGTCTGGATTGCCAAGGTTTCTGTGCTCGCACATTCTCCTTCACAGTTTCCTCAATTTTCTTCGCATTCTCCACGGCCTGAGCATAGTCTCCAAGAGGTAAGGCAGTGAGGTGGACTTTGATCGAAGGTCGCAGCCCTTTGAAAAATTTCTTCGCCTTGGCAACATCGGAACTCAAAGAATCAGGAGCGAAGAAAAAGAGTTCTTCAAACTTCGCTGGTATTCCAGACACGAAAGGGCACCTTGTACCAATGCCATGAATTCTGCCTCTTTGGCATCCTTTACCGACTCGGGGAAATAGTTCCTACAAAATGCTTCCTTGAACAACTCCCAAGTAACCACACCAGCATGAAGGTTCTCGAGAATAGGCCTGGTGGAGGTCCACCATGCATCAGCTTCATGTTGGAGCTTCTGTTCTGCAAACAACACCTTCGATTATCCGAACACCGCGGGTGTCTAAATGCCTTTTCCAATTCTCTCAACCATCTATTAGGAAAGAGGGTGTCCTTGGTCATTCCGGTAAAAGATGGTACTTGGAGTTTAAGAAAACTTTCCATCAGCTTGGTATGCGGGATCTCAGTGGACCTCTCCACATACGGAGCTGCCCGGCCAGGGTTTCTTGAACCACTTGCTCGGTTCTCTTCTCGCATAGCCAAAAATTCGGTCATCATTTGATTGAATCAAGGCCGCTTGTTGCTGCATCATGTTGGTCATAATGCTAGCAATGTCTCTGAAGCTTCCGATTTCAGGAGCATCGGGAACTCCATTAGGGGCGGGGTGCTCTCCTTGTCTTTGCTGGTCCGGGGTCCCAGCGAGCACATCTTCAACTCCGGAATTATCAGAACCAATCAAACGATTCCTCAGAAGCACCACTCTGCAAACATCGGAAATTTACAACATCGAAAATCAACTTGTCAAAATCACTTGATCAATAGAATAGACTGCCCAAATCATGCTTAAAATCATCAACATAGCAAGATTATAGTCCAACATTGACAAGAAACAAATCACAAATCAGATTTCCACAAAAGCCCAAAAGCAGAAATTTTTCCCTATTGGTCGATACATTTGGTCGATGTCATCGACCAATAGTATCGACCAAAAACATTCTCGCGTGAAAACAGAATATATGGTTCACCCGTTTCATTTCCAAAACATTTCCATTTCAAACTTGGCTCGGGGGGAAAACTTCTCCTTAAGGTCTCTAAGGGTTTTAGGGGTGATTTGAGACTTCCAACACTCTTGCAAGCTTGCATTGATCAACAACACAAGTAAGTCTCATTCTCTTCTTCTCTCTTCTTGCGTTTTCATTTACCAAGATGTGATTTTTCTTCAAAACTGCAAAATGGTTGATGCTAATGGTTAGAATCATGTCTAGGGACGTTTAGAAACATGCTCCCACCATTTTACAAGCCAAACTAAGCATGAAACACAAGATTTCACATTCTTGGATTCAAAAATCACTATTCATCTCAATATTTCCAACTTTACAAATACTTGCCTCATTTTTAAACCAAAATGAATTTTGACATGAAACCAAGTCCCACATGACTAATTTACCATGGGGAAGGTGTTCCCACATTTGGTTTGCCGAAATTCCAACTTTTGAAAAATCTCAAACATAGCCCAAAGAGGGATTTCTTCCTTCACCTTCTTGCTGAATTTTCACTTCTACATGGCCAAGATGTTAGATTTTCACCAAACGAAACATCCCAGCATGTTTATCCAAGTCTTATACACATGCTAGTATGTTCGAATCGCATTTTCGCAACAATTTCAAATTTTCGAAAAATTACAAAAATGCCCTTCATCTAACAAATGAACAAGGGAATTAATCAAAATAAAATTTCTTTCTTGTCTCCGCAGGTTCATCATGCCCAGAGGAGGACGGAGGGCTGACAGAGGTATAAGACATGCTCCACGGTAGGAGGTGACCGAGGAGGACCTCTTCATATGACCTCGGGCGAGTTCTGTGCTCGAGCACTACTTCTATGACATACCGATCGAGTACGGGCGGTTGGTAGTCTTAGATGAGCTAGAGACCTTTCGCATACAGGAGAGGTTAGAGGCGATGGGATGGTTATCTTTGTACACCACGCCATATCCAGTCTACCCAGAGCTTGTCAGGTACTTTTATAGTAACCTGACCTACCGATTCGAGGATGACCCGTGAGATGGTCCTCGGATTGTCATCTGCTCCATGGTCAGAGGCGTTGAGATCACATTCACTACCAGCGAGTTGGCTGGATCTTGGGAGTGCCGTCTGTACCAGACTTTCGCTTGTGGATTCCTCCTCGCACTGACATTCTGGAGGGTCTCATTCCATACGAGACACACGAGATATGCAAGACTCCGTGGGACGATGAGAACTGCTTCATGCCCAGGAGTGGCACTTCTATGATACCATCTGCCCGAGTCATCGCTCGCTTTGTCGGGCGAAACATTATACCGAAGGCAGGGCATCACAGTAAGGTGACGATTATGGAGGCACTAGTCATCTATTGCATTTACACTGGCGTGCAGATAGACTTGGCTCACATCATGCAGCATATCATGATAGATCGAGTTAAGTCTCCCGGGGTCAGGAACTTAGCTTTCGGCCGGGTCTTGACACGCATTTTCTAGTACTTCCAGGTGGATTTAGAGGACACACTGATGATTCCTGATATAGAGATAGGTGAGGACCTCTGTGCATGGTCAGTCAAGAAAATGGGGCTTGGTAATGCGGTTAGATCAGACAATGAGGCCGACATTGATGGGGATGCCGAGGATGACGATGTAGATGAGCATGGAGACGATGATGATCAGGGTGATGCTCCAGTTCAGGATGATGACCAGGGGCATCAGGAGATTCCCGCTCCACGATTCTCCGAGGATGGAGGTCCATCTCACCAGACTTCTGAGGCTCCAGGTGTGACTTCTCATCAGTCTTTGATTTATTCCATACTCGAGAGGATCGAGGCTCGACAGATGAGGATGGAGACATACATGCACACTTTAGGTGAGAGGTTTACACGGCTCGAGGATGAGTTCAGATCGAGGAGGGATCAGACAGATCGTCGGAGTAGATCACCTAGATAGATAGCATTAGGAGTTTTCCTTTTTATGTTTCCCAGATGTACTTTCTTTCAGACTTGTAAAAATTTTCTTATGTGATTAATGAGATCAAGTTGTTTTGCTTATATTATTGTATCTTATTCCATAATCAGTTAAGTTTCATTTATTCAGTTACTAATCTCGGTTATCTATTATTCAGCTCTAAGAATAGTTGAGTTACCCTTTTTGATCGGTAACTCGGAATGTTCCATCATCGCTTCCGTGGTTAGGGTCTTACTAAACCTGGGGCTCTGATACCACTCTGTCACATCCACCCAGCCGGTACCCTATCTGGCATACCCGGGATGTGATCCACAGCCCCGAAGATCCATAGTTCAGGGACCACATAATCCACATTGACGATAATACAATCATGAACAGATAATAATCATAAACTAACAATGAATGATCATGGAATTCAGGAATAAGGTGTCAGACATAATTAGAGTGCGGAAATAAATATCAAATCAGATAAATTAAGAAGGCAGTGGGCGGAATCCACTCCTTCACCAAACGGAAGTGAGGTCAAAATTTAGTTAAGTACAAGTCTCAAGTTATAAAGGTAAGTTAAAGTTATTACAATTCTTCTAAGTATACTGTCACAAAAGAAGGGGTAACTACTCATAAGTCTCCTCCATAATAAATATATCTTCTTCAAAGTTGAGGACCATGGAGACCCAACATGACTGCTCCCATACAACTCGGGGCTAACCCTGGTACGCCTGGTAATCTTCTTCGGTATGGTCACCGAAGTCTTCAACGTAGCCAGCCTCCGGATGGTAGTATGAGGTATCTGGGTCCGCCTCAGGGAGGGTGCCATCAGAGTAATCACCTGTAGAATAGCCTAACAAAATATTACAACAGAAAAGGAATGAGTTCAAAAGAACTCAGCAAGGAAGTTATCCCACCACACATAAACCACAAGATAATCATAAAATGATGCAGATGATATGAGGCATATAATGCAATATGACTTTATTCTAAGTATGCTGGTCATCTATGGTAGACATGCTTTAAGTCATAGCACCATACTTCTTTAGGTAGTCTCAGTCACTCATCACCGGGGGGAATTGGGTCCTGCATCCCTCTCGGACAAATCCATGGTTGGGGTTTCGGTCACCGCTCTCTCACATCACCGTTTGGTCTAAGTATTGGAGCATGTCAGGGTATAGCCTAGCCCAATGCAAGTCATCTACTTAATCATACCATGCCAGTTCCAGATACTTCCATTCCTCCCCTCTCGGGATCCTTTCCGGTATCCTTCACACTAGAGTCACGGATATTACTCACCGGACTCATCAACCCTATTGGTCATCCACAAATGGTAAACGGGAAGCTCTCACGTCGCTCTCACGGATCATTTCACCGGTCTTGAGTGCCCGTGAGCCCAAGTCTAGCCATTTGTAACCCTACCAATAAATGGCCCCTTTCGGGTAACCGTAATGCAATTTATGTCCTCTCACGGAGTGGATACCGGTCTTGAGCGCCCACAAATCCACACTACTACCACAGGTTGTTCGGTCTCAATGCCCTTCCGAATCGGGTCTGATATGATAGGGACATCCTAGCCATACATCTAGACAAATCCTATGCATGTGTAAAACCCAGCCCTAACCTTGACCCGGAAACCTTGTTATTTGTAGGTCCAGTGACCCGAAGTAAAGTAAGAAGTCAGCTTTGGGCCATCCCAGTGGAGGACTTGGTGTCTGGCTTTGAATCCATGAAAGTTGATGATGAAGTTCTATTTATGGAAACTGAATCTTGATGAAGATCTGATTAGTTGATGGACTTGGAGTGCTCTCTATCTTGGTTTGAAGGCATTTCTACCTATTAGGTAAGTCACTTGACTTGTGTGCAAAACCCCTTTAGGATTGGATTTGATCTGGGCCTTCAATTCCCTGTTTTGGTCTTGCTGTCAGCATTGGTCGACTGATTGGTCGACTGGGCCAGTCGACCAATCCACTCGACCAATGAGTGCTGTCTTTGGCAATTAGGTTGTTCTTGCTCTATTTAAGTCCAATCTCGAGTCCACTTCGTATTTGCGGCCTCCAAACTCTCTGGAACGAACCAAAGACCTCTGCAAGTCATCTCCCTTGCATCCTTGGTGTTTTCTTGACGGATCTTCGTCGAAACTCTTCTTTTTGCATCAAAAGGTATGTCTACTCTCTCTTCTTCTCCTCCATCTTTGTTTTTCTTTCCTTTTTGAGTTGAGACAGTAGAAGAGATGCTGCATTCTCTGTTGCAAACATCTCTGAACATGTTCTCATGATCATCCTAAGGATTGAGGCTAGAACAATGATCTTAACCAAGATCATTGCATGCTTTTGAAGGAATCATGATCAAACCATGATCTAATCTTGTTAAACATCTGATTTGAATTCTGATCTCTTTGGATCTTCTATGATTGATCATGTTAGTAGTTAATTACTGTGTTTTCCTTCCATGATCCATAATCTATCAATTTCTAGTTGTTCTCTTCTACCATACTATGTGTTCTTCATGAAGCATGGTAGTTACATATATGGTAGGTTTTATTTCCTTAATTAGATTTATGCTTCTAAGCCTTGTTCCTTGAAGATCTAAGTATGTTTTCATGATACCATTACCTGAAGCAAAGATCCATCCTCCTATTGTTCTTGTCTTTGATTTCTATTTCGAATTCATCAAGATCCATGGTTGATCTAATTATGGTAACTTTTTGTTTCCTAATTTGGATCTTGATATCTTGATTTGATTGGTGTTTTGAGGTCCCCTATATGTTAGAATACTACTGATGTAGTTTACCCCTTGATTAGTACCCTTTTGAACCACCAAATTCGGATTTCATATCTTAAAACTCTGTTTTTTTAGGCTATCGCATCGCATTGGTCGACTGATTGGTCGACTGGGCCAGTCGACCAATCCACTCGACCAATGAATACAGCAACTCCAGAATTGGTCTGTGTTGGATGTTTTGGTATCTTTTCTGTTAGGGATCTTTCCTAATATGTTGTATATACTTGTTTAGGACCTTCTTCTCAAGTTTGCCAAGATCATACTTGATTTCTTAGGATTCCTTTGCGAGTTATAAAAGGTAAGGATGGTTATTTCCTTAATTACATAGATAGCATGAATCTAGTTTCTATATTTGAATATCATTGATATGATTCCTAAATTAGATTCTTACAATGATAAACTACTGTTGCATAACTTTGATTACAGTAGCATTACTTATTCATATTGAATTGATTCATGTATGATTTACTTACCAATGTTATACAAGTGATTGTAATTATTGATTTCTTTCCATATATGAAGTTACCATATATGTGATGATATGAATTGATGCATGTGTATGCTTAAGTATGGTTTGGAAAGGAGAGGTGTCCTTTTGACACTTCTGTCCTTGGACTACTACGGGAATATTATGGGATGTTTCCAGAGATGCCCTCTAGACACCTTCCTAAATTGTTGGATGACATATCTAGGATTGTCTAGTAGTGTTTGGCTAGGATGTCCTGTTATGTCAGACCCTAATCGGAGGGGTATTGAGACCGAACGACCCGTGGTAGCAATGGGGATTCATGGGCGCTCAAGACCGGTAACCAACCCGTGAGAGGACAGGAATCACATTGTGGGGGCCATTTATTGGTAGGGTTGCATATGGTTAGACTTGGGCTCACGGGCGCTTAAGACCGGTAACCAACCCGTTAGAGGACGTGAGAGCTTCCCGTTTACCATATGTGGATGATCAATAGGGTTGATGAGTCCGTAGTCAGGGACTATAAGGACTCTAGTGTGAAGGATACCGGAAAGGATCGTCAGGGACGAGGAATGGACGTATCTGGATCTGACTTGATGTAACTAAGTAGAAGACTTGCATTTGGCTAGGTTTTTACCCAGACATGCGCCAGTACTTATACCAAATGGTTGTGAGAGAGTGTGTTGACTTAACCCCCTGCCAAGGTTTGTCCTGAGGGATGAAGGACCCATTACCAATCGGTTGCTCAAGACCGGTGAAATGATCCGTGAGAGAATCCAAGATATCTTAAATGGTTGAGGATGTGAGTGGACTTTCCTAAAGAAGTACGGTGCTATGACTTAAAGCATGTCTGCCAATAGAGACCAGCATACATAGAGTTAGATTCATTCATTCATTGTTGTCTCATATCATATTGCATTTATGATTGTTCTGGAATCCTGCCATTTATGTTATTATGGATTTTAATCGCCTTCTTACCGAGTTTCTTTGAAACTCATTCCTTTATTGTACAATGTTTGTTAGACTATCCCTGCAGTGTCGAGTATTATGACGGTCCCTATGAAGAAGCGCAAGGCGAAGAGGCATATCTCCGGGGAAGGTGATTGCGGTTACCACAATTACTCTGAAGATCCCGCGAGTGGTTATGCTCCGTACGATGCTTAGTCCGACCATTGAGTGGAAGCGTCCTTGTGCCATTTATGAGATTTACACTTATAAGGATGTTGTCTATAAAGTGGAGAACAATTTAGTTACCCAATGTACTTGCTACTGGGATTAGATTTTGTCTAGTTTATTCTTTTAGAGCTATTTTTCCGCTGGTTGTAAAGTGGGATTTTTTCCTCATTTTACTTATCTGTTTGACACTCTGATTATATCTATTATTCTGATTCATTTATGATTCATTCTTTCTTTATTGGATCTATGGTTTATCTTCCGCAATTTTTATTATGATTGTTCATGATTATGTTATTGTTTATGTGGGAGGTTGATCACTCGATACCTGATCTTCGGGTTGTGGATCACACTCTCGGGTATGCCAGATAGGGTACCGGCTGGGAGGGCGTGACAGCATGTCATTCAATAACCCGGGAAAGCGTCAATGGACACATTCGGAGAACATCCCATACTATTCCCTCCGATGTCCAAGGACAGAAGCACCAGCAGGGTACCCCTCAATCCCAAGTTATACTTAAGCAATCACATGCCCAAGTTCATCATATCAGTTCACAAGATACAACGTCATAATAAACATTCAATTCATGACATTGACATAAGTCATCATATATTGAAATTGATAAACATGATAAAACATTGAAGTAATATAATGTAAACACAAAGCTACTGTTAAAAGACATATGTAGCAAGTCTAACACGATAAGAATATGAAATATAAACTATATTTACTAGGTTAGGAATACCAAGTCAAGATTTCCATATCCTAGGTAATTACATCGATAACTATCCTTACCTTGAATCGGAGAAGAGAATGGTCCAAGATCACAAGCAGTGGCCCAAATACTCTTAAAGTCCTAAACAAGCATATATGAAAGGTTAGAGAAGAAATCGGAACAATCGGAGATCAAACGAATCGAATCGGGCAAAAGTTGTTGACAAGAACTCTATTGGTTGATACATTTGGTCGATAGTATCGACCAATAGTATCGACCAAATCAATTCCAGGACAACAAGCTGGCTTTGCGGATTCTTGCCCAGATTTGGTCTTCCGGGTCTCGGATTGACATGAAACTTGGAGGATAGTCTAAGCACAACATGGGGACACTAATTGTCAAGAAACTTTCATAATCCAATGGTCCATTTGGAAATCCCCAAATTGACATATTAAGGTTAAGAGTTGTAGATCATGGCATTGGCTATATCTCAATGCAAATTAGGGGAAAACATGGGGGATTAGGTAGGGAATCATTTAGAAGTAACATGGAGCACATATGCAAGGTATAGATTAGGTTAATCATGAGCTTCATCTCAGTTTTGGTAAATAAAGCAAGTTGGTAAGCAATAAATCATGGAAATGTGTAGTCAATGATCATGAGGTGAATCAATCATAGTCATATCGGTGAAAACATCATTGTATGGGGTTTAGAAGGTTCATGGCAAGGTGTATGCAAGGTTGCAGCACCTTGGCCATGGTCCCAACAGTAAAATAGAGAAAAGATGAGTGAGAAAGTGATTAGGAGAGAGAGTCATACCTTTAAAGTGGAACAAGAAAGTAGGAATGAGTGGTTGGCAATGATTGATGAAGAAGATGCTTCACCACTACCAAGGAGGAGTTCTTGGGAGGCTCTCTCACGTTCCCAGATGTTAAAAACGTGAGAATAGGGCTCCAGTCTCGAGGAATAAATAAATAGAAAAGAATATTCCAAGAATCTTTAAATCTGGGCTCAGAGACTTGTTGGTCGATACCTTTGGTCAATGGTATCGACCAATAGTATCGACCAAAACAATCTCTGCAGAAATTTTACAGAATAGTTCAGCAACTTTAGGTGCGGACTTGGAGGGTTATACAAGGTCAAATTGCATGGGGTTTTCTCCTACAGTTCACTCAAGAGGTCTAGTTTCAGGGAGTACCTTCGGATTATGCACAGGAGTCCGTTTGCTATTTCAACTGTCTCGCTCTTCATCAGTGCGCAGATTCTAACTTAGCACTGGTAATGTGCTCAAGGAAGGAGCAGCATCATCAATGTCCATAAACTGGAATCCCGACATTACGTCATCAACCAGTAGGGCCCATAAGTCCCTCCTACCACCACTTCGGGTCTTTGGACCTACAAACATAACAATGACCGGGTCGGGTCAAGGTTAGGTAAAAGCTGGATTTTACACTTCCCGCCGTGCAATCTCTACCTTGATGACTATAGCATCATCATGAGGTAAACAAACGTCTCTTTCGTCTTCCTCGCTAAAGGTGATAGAATCTTCACCATTCAGCTTCTTCCGCTTCTGCGCCTCTTCGGCTCCAACAAATTTGGATTTTGTTTTCAGACTCCGAAATGATTCGGGCTCTGGTCCCCCGAAGATGGTAAGGATCGGTGACCGAGTAGCAGCTTCAATCACCTCCTTGCCTTTTTTAGACTTCGGGGCCTCCCTCGATCGTTCTTAACTAACCGAACGATCCCTCTTTGGAGCAGCCGCACGTGGCCCACGTGGCTCCTCCCTTCTCCTGCTAACAAAACTGGACAGATGTCCCTGAGATATCAATCTCTCAATATCTACCTTCGAGATGACGACAATCATTAGTATAATGACCATAGTCCTTGTGGAATCGGCAATACTTTTCCCAATCCTGCTGCTCTCCGGGTTTCAAAAGAATTTTAGGCGTCCACTTTAAAATATTTTTTCTTTTGAGGATATTCAAAATATCAGCCCGAGGAGCATTCAATGGAGTGTACTCACTTTTATCGGGGGATCTTTGGCGCCAAGGCTAGGATTTTCCAACCCGATCGCGAACATTTTTCTTTGGCTTCTGCTTCTGCTCAGGAGCCTTTTGTTCCTTATTGGAGACTTTATTATCTCCTTGGCGCCCATCTAGAATCTCCATGACTTCAGCCTGCTTTTGGCATCTCTGTACCAACTCAGCATAAGTCGCAGGTATATCCTGTAGTAATAACTCCAGGAGTTTTCGATTAGTGAGTCCTGTGAATAGAGCAGTTCTGGCTACTTGTTCATCCAAGTTTTCTATCTCCATCGTCACTTTGTTGAATCTTTTCAGAAACTCTCTAATTGATTCACTCTTTCCTTGTTTGATAGTAAACAAGGTTTCTTCCGTTTTCTTGACCTGTATCCCACTCTGGAATCGCCCTATGAATTGGCGCGCCAATTCGTCAAAGTTTACAATCCTTCCAGAGGGGAGGTTCGAAAACCACTTTTGTGTTGCTCCAGTTAGAGATGAACCAAAAACCCTGCATAAAATTTCATCAGAATTACCTGAAACTACTATGGTTTGTTGGTAATAGCCGATGTGAGCTGTTGGATCTCCGGAGCCATCGAATGTTGAGAAGGTAGGCAAACGGAAGTTATGGGGAAACCGATATCCCGCAATTGGCTCAGCAAAAGGAGTCTTCCGAATGACTGAGTAAATATCCTCAGTTATTCTTCCCTTAGCCAACTGCCCTAATTTCTCATTGATGTTGGCCAATTCTTGACCAATCCGGGTCGGGTGATCTTCAGCAATATGATCACGACCTCGATTAACACGATCATCCCGTGCTACTCGATCATCACGAACAGCCCGTCCTTCCCGAGCATTCCTCTCGTCACGAACTGCTCGATCATCACGAACGGTTCTTCGACGGTGGGTGAGTGAGTTCTTACCCCTGTATCCAACCTTGTGTTTGAATCAGTTGTACTCTCTTGCGGTCTGTCGAACCAATCGCCTCGCCTCAGTTGATCATCGATCCTCCGAAGTCCTCGGTCTTCTTCACGGAAATTCTGATCAACATTCCGGTCTTCAGCCAGTCTCTGGTCACGTGGCAATGCACGTCTCCCCCGAATCGCGCCGATCCGGCTCTTGTGGTAAAACCACTCGTCTGGTGAGCATGCGGAGTGCTTGGCTCACCTCCAAGAGTTGAATCTTTACCTAATCCAATTGATCTTGGATTGTATCAGGAGGAGGATTACGTCCTCCCTGGCCATCATCCACCTCGATAGGATTTTGGCTTTCCTGAGGAATATCCGGATTATTCACTCCAGGTATCTGAACACCGGAATTGCGTTGTGCAGTGGCTGCTGCGGCTGCTGATCTAGTCACCATGGCTTTTCAAGTCTTTCCCACAGACGGCGCCAATTGATGCGTCCAAAATCTGCTCAGCCCTTGGATCTCCACGTGATGTCTTGCAAAACGAAAGCGTCAGATGTGGCCCGACCGCTGGGGTCGGGAGTCCACCTCCGAAGGCTAAGTCAGTTGATGAACTTAATCACAAACGGCTCTGCTAGAAGCACATAGCTAAAGAATGAAGAACTGGGAAAGGTGATCTAGATAGCAGATCGCTGATAGTTTAGGTCTATCAGTATGTATCTGAACCTGAGTCTCAGATAGTATTCTTTTCGATCGATTGATCCGTCCCTCACCTTGTATGGTAGTGAGGTTTATATAGAGTGTACCTTCGAATCTCCTTCGTCGGATGCACTTGAGCCTTCTTCGGGTAGTCGTTGGATCTTATCAGTTAGATCCGTTGAGCGATAGACTTCTACTAGTTTGGGCTAGTAGAGGACTCTTGAGATAACCTTTAGGTTATGCGATGGTTATCCCTTTGATAATGATTATCCGCAGCCGTCAGTTTGAGTCTGCCATCATTAAGGTAATTACCCTAATCCATAAGTAAGATTAGGGCACGCTTGCAGCCGAATAAGCTTTCTTCTTCAGCAAGCCATCTTCCGGATCCGGTTCACTCGAGAGCGATTCGGTTTTCTCCATCTTGACTGGGGTCGAGGGTCGGACCAGGTATGAACCCGGTTTGATCATAAACTCTCCATATCACGTAGTTTTAGGGTTTAAACTAGGTAACCTGATTACTAAGGACCATTAGATTGTCCAGCTGTCATATATTTCCTTCTTTTCTTAATTGATGGATCTTAGTCAATTAGAGCTTCCTATAATGGGCTACACAATCCGAGAAAACCGGGGGAGTTTGTCATACAGTCGTATCCTAAGTTAATTTTTTTTCCTTTTTTGGTAATAGAACATTTCACTAGAGGGAAAAACCGAGTACATCCTAATTACATAACGTCAAATAACATAAGCCCCTTTAAATGTAAAGGAGGTATCTGAGTGTACAAGAAAGTATCCTGATGTGTCCAAAATCTACTTAGTCCTTAGATCTCTTGCGTAGAACATGCAAAAACGAACGTCAGATGTGGCCCGACCGCTAGGATCGAGAGTCTACCTCCGAAGGCTAAGTCAGTTGATGAACTACTCATAAACGGCTCTGCTTGAGCACAGAGCTAAAGAATAAATAATGAGAATACGATACAGATTGTATGTGTCCCTTTACCTTGTGGGCAGGTGATGTCCTATATAGTGTATACCTTTGAATCTCCTTCGTTGGATGTATTTAAGCCTTCTTCGAATAGCCGTCAGATCTTAACGAATAGACCCGTTTAGTTATAGATCCGCACTAATTTGGGCTATTAGATAACTCCTTTGCTAATACGATTGTATTAGCTAATTTCTTATCTTCGGGTGCCTCTAGACTTAACCTTGCCAAGGTTTGGTGGGGCTTGGTCCCAAACTTCATCGTAACCCTCAGTTTGCCACGGTGAGCCTTTTCTCCCTTGTTGCTTTTGAATAAAGTTGCAGCATTTAGAACCGAAAAAAGAAAAAAAGAGTTGTTTTTTTATTTTTTTATTTTTTTATTATCAATATTTATGTTAAAAACTTAAAAACGTTGGAGATTGTCCAACAAAATCATTATCAGTATCTTCGCGTATTTTAGTGTGGTTGCACATTTCACTCTTAGGAGAGGAGATTAGTGATTGACCAAAAAAAGAAAAATGAGAGGAGATTAGTGTGAATAAGTATATGAATATGAACCTTTAGCTCAAAACGACTGACCAAAACATTCTAAGATTAAAAGCATTTAGCAACCATATGAGGTGTTTACCAAAAAAAAAAAAAAGCAACCATATGAGGTAAAAAACTAATTCTTAAGAAATTTGTGTTCACACACTCACGAGTTGGGCAAGAAATTAGTGAACCTCCACACACACCCCTTAGTGTGCCAAAACCTACAAGGGGGTCCCAAAAAACCTAGCATAGTTCCTACAGTTTTAATGCCTGAGGAGAAATGACCATAATACCCTCAAGTAAGAAAAGACAAATGAAATTACAAGTACAATGTTACTCATACCATTGAAAGTTATAATTATACCCTCATATCATATTCTCGAAGTACCATACAATTGGGTAAAGGGATTTCTCTTTTACCCTTCTTCGTCCTTCACCTTAACGGAAATCACTCACCACGGCTCTACTACCGAAAACCACACACGCATGGTTCTTTAAGAATAAGATATAGAGGAATTTGAGTCATTTTAACTCAAGAAATAATTTGGTTATATTTTAAATTTAATTTAAATTTTACTAACAGTTTGGAGAGCCTCTAATAGAATGGAGCCCCTATAGTTTTTAGCGCATTAGGGAGATCATTAATTTTGTGCCCTGCTCGAGTGGGTGCATGTAAAAATCTCTTGTTTTAATAGTCAAGGTTTTGATTAAATTGGTGTTTTATTTTTTGAATAAAAAAACTGTTTAGCAAATACTATTTAGTTAAATGGTCTGGTAATTATGGTTATTACCCTTGAGTATGCATAGGCAAACCAAACCATTTAACACACCTAATTTCATCAGATTTGTACCCACAACCAGTTGACTCAAGGGGCACTGGGGTAAGGACTTCCTTCCTCAGGGTACTAAAAATAAATTGGAATGCCCAAACTTATAAGTAAAATCACCATGGTTAATAACGCTGTGTTTCTGTTGCAGTAATTTTCACATTTATTGTTTTTTTTTTGTATGAAACTCATCCATTCATAGGAAAACGTAAGTTACACGTGGGGAATAGTCAATGGCTCGTTCAACCACGGAGTGGCAATAGGTCAAGTAGTCACATACGAACATGACAAGGGCGCCTTCGCTAGATTATCAGCCACAGAATTGGCTAATTAGAAACATAAGAAAAAATACAAGAATTTCACATTTATTTTCTTTTCATAAATTAGATGAGAATTTGTTTTTGATCTCTTATGGTTGAATCAAGGGTGAATTAATGGACATTTCATCTCCTATCTCACTCTTTTTCCTATCATCAGCCTTTGCCCATAATATCAAGTAGAAGCCCACAACTACTAGAAAAGCTCCAATGATACTGCAAAATTGAATAAGAAAATTAGATAAGAAATTTATGAATAATCAATACAATGATAGTATGGAATCCAAACAATATTTCACTAGCATAATTACCATGAAATCTTGGTTCATGAAATTCTTACAAAAATTTAGGTTATCGGGTTTCTTCATATACATTGCCTCTGTTAGTGACAAGCACGCTTGAACACTTTGAGGCAAAATAGTGTTGTCCATAGAGTTTTTTTAAGAAATAGAGAAAATCTCTTATTCTCTTTGAAGGACCTAGGCAACCTTTCTGAACAACAGTAAATTCCTTACATTTTGTGGAAGATTTACTCCCAACATGCCCATAATAAATATCTATCAACTATTGTTTGCACTCCTATTGTTTTGATTCTTTGAAGCTTTAATTTGTCATAGCAAACTTCATTTGATTTTGAAATTTAAGTATCATGAATTTCTGGGAATAATAAATGGGGAGGATGATTTTTAATTGTGAAATGTAGTAGTTAGGAAGTGAAGAAATACACAATGACTATATTGTGACCATACAACGACATTTACATCAATCTAGAGGGCTGCAAGAGGATCAGGTTTCCTGAATGCTTTAGCCTAACCTTGATCTTTGTCACGACATCTTAAACCAATGCATAATTCAATATTGTTAGCATATTTTTACCAAAAGTATGCTATAAGGTGATAGGGTTGGGTCGGCCGTCCTAATTAATCATGAAACCTTATCCGCCTTAACCCTAATCCAGGATCACCCTTACCCACCCTTAAGGGTATAAATGCAAACCCAAATTTGAGTTCAGAATAGGCTATATGATGGGCGAGAGTGGGATTAGGCCATCAGGGCAAAACTTACAAATGAAAGTATTATTTCATCAATTTTTTAGTGAATTTCATAGAGTAAGTAAAAGAGTATACTAACCTCCCCAAATGTGCAGGATCACCAAGTACAAACGTGTCCAATAAGAAGGAGAAAACAATGAGGAGTGGTAAAAATGCTGCAGTAAATACAGGACCCCTTATGTGTATACTCCATGTCAACACAAAGTTTGAAAGGCCTGTTATCACAATTCCCTGCAAATTCAGGTATATAATATTATTCCAAATTTTCTATATTCAAGTCCAGTTTAAAGATATTGAATAATCAATTTTAAAAAATAAATAAAAAAAAAAACTAAATAATTACCCCCAACAGGATGGCTAGGAGAACTAAGCCTCTATCCCATGGAAGCCTCCAGGATGCCCCAGGGATCAAAATTGCTGTTACTATGGTTGCTTGGATGGTCCCAAAGAATATCATCATCGCCGTCAATGACAAAGTTGCTGGGTACATTTTCGTAACATGGGCCTGCCAAATCAAAATGTGTTGAGATCAATTTAAAGTATTTTTTCCTTTTTATTTTTCCAAAAGGATGGCTGAAGGCTTGAAGCACAGTTGTGTGCTTTTGTTTTTTTTTCTTTCTGATGACTGATAATTGATAACCAGCACATTGCATTAAAAGAGAGAAACGCCTGGAAATATTACAATCTAAGATGTCTAGAAGTAAAGACCACTGAATGCTAGAATGAATAAAAGACAGAAAAGACTCTTTGATGCCCCATGCTTAGGCAATGGAATCTGTAAAAAAATTCTTTTCACGATAGGCATGTTGAAAGCACAGTTACATATTTGGTTGACTTCCAAAACATTCAAAACATCCCTAGTTCCTGGACGAGTTGAAAGCTAAGTTAGTGAATCATTCTTTGATGACCCATTTAGTTTTTGAAAAAAAAACATCACAAGTAGAAGGCCAGCCAGAAAGAACCTGGAGAGCAATCTCATAGAAAACTCTGGGTTCATATATATCTTCTTTACCTGGGCAGGAAGCCTCCAATCCCCCCACCTTCTGGGTTGGGTTGACACATGATCTGTCCATGCAACACGAGCAGCTCAACTCAAAGGTGAAAGGATAGAGGGATGGCCTGCCCGAGTAGAAACAACCTGAATTAGAGAACTCCAGCCAAAAGTAAAATTGATCAATCACCCCACCCTTACCACCAATAAGTTCCAAAAGCAAGCGGATAGTACTGCGACGACAATCATAATAGCACCAATAATGGTCTGATCATCAGCTCCATGAAGACTTGCTGATGATTTCATTACAGAAGGTCCTTTCCAAAGCACAGTGGCCAATACTCCAGCAGCAGATATGGTCACTCCCCATAACTTAGCCTGCCCGTTTCTACTCCAAAATTTGAACTTCTCCTGCCCTAAAATTACTGCTAGAAAGAACAGGATTGCAGGCTTTAAGTTCAGTCCAATGCTTTGATATGCTGAATCAATGAACTTCAGGCTTATTGTCAAGAGCATTTGGCAAAGTGGAACCCTATAAAAAGAAATTTGAAAAACAATTATTAAAGAAACCAATTTCTGATCCGGGAATGAAACTTCATATGGGTTTGGGAGAATATGAGTTCGGTTACTTAACTCTAGAAGTCCCAACAAGAAGGCATAACCAATTATCTTGAAGGAAATTGGGGGCCTCTTCTGTCTGCGAACAGAAAACAAATAAATATGTTATGGATCATCAAATGTTGTTGCACATGAAGTGTTCGAAGACAGTACCTCTCAATGAAGAAAGCAAGAAGTGAGATAAAGATGGTGCAAACAATGTGTTCATAGACGACAAAAGCGAGGCTATTGACATCTTTTGAGAGGATGGATTGAACGAGAACCAAGAATACTGCAAGGCAAACCTGGTTTAAGGTAAGAAAAAGGTAGGGCTTACTTGTGTCAAACCATAACCAGAACCCCCTCAGCTCCATCTCTCTGCTTCTTCTGTCTTAGAAGCTTCACTCTACCAAACACTTTCAGGTTTTGTTTTCCAATGGGGTAGAGGAAAACGAGGTAGAGAAAAAAACTCAAAATACTTTTTTTTTTGGGAAAACAACAACTTAAATACAGCTTCTGATATTAAAAGAGAGCAACCTTCAAAACCACACCTTAGGTACCTACCACGCAAAATGAAAGAAAAAAAAAAAAGCGGTCGTGGGTGGGGGTGGATTTATTTAGGGTTTTTTTTTCTTAGTTGGCACAAGGGATGGGAAGGGGGGAGTGTGAAAGGAAGTTCAAAGTTCAAACTCTAGTGTGATTATAGGAAATAGGAAGGGAGGACGTGAAAGGTATAGAGGGACAGAGGTTTGAGCCAAAGACTTCTTTAGACTTATTGTTTCTACATGGAAGGTGGTCACCACTGTACAAGAAGCATTATATATTTCATCTTTTACTCTTTGAAATTGTAATTTTTTAAAATCCTTTTAGGGTAGCATTATAAAATCAAATATTGTGTTATTGTTTTGTGGTTCGGATTAGTGTCGAAGTTGATCAGATTAGGTTTAAGACCATGGTTGAGGTAAGGGGCTAGGCTCAGACTCAAACTAGGGAATTCATGGTCAGTGTCAACTTTTAAAAGGACAACATTAATCCACTTGTAGAATGAAAGTTGATTGTGTTTTACAATGGAAAGTCTAATATGGTTTCCTTTTGACAAAAAAATATAGAATGTTTTGTCGTTAAAGGAAAAAATTTTTTTGTCCTACTGTGGTGTGAACCCAGCAATTTTACATACAAGCAACACGTAATATATAATTTTTAAAATTCGTCCCTACCTAGTAAAGTTGCTACGATATGGATGGCATATTTGGTCATAACAATAATATGAAAAGCTGTTAAAATTTGGAACTTGAACTATTTAGTGTTTATCTTTTCTTTATCATCTCCCCTAAAAAAAAAAAATTGGGGCCACATTCCAATTATTTGATTATGACAAACATTTGTGGTGTACCACAAAGTCATCATGTCTCCCCCAGCTCACCAGTGTTTTATTAAATAAAAGAGCAATATTTTTCTATTTCTACATTATTTATTCTCAAAATATAGAATACATAAGAATTTAAGTAATTAAACTTGTGGAAATTACAAACCATGTTTGTTGGAATGGTTTAGTTCGAAAGCGACGCTTACCTCCCAGTCAACAATTGTACCACTTGGAACATAAGATAGACCTTGTTATGTGATTTTCCTTCGCTTGAGCATAGAGTACAACAAAATGATCAAGAAGGACTCTTAGAAAAATTATAATTATAATAAGTAATCATTTTGCTTCATTTTGTATTTGGGTGCTTGATAGACATTTAAATTCTTGTTTGTATCAATTATCATTTTCAATTATGAGGTACTTTCATTATTTTAAGTTGTTTGGCATCTATTATCAGTTTTATGTTTATTTAAAACTAGCAAAATTCCACGTGAAATGACCAATTGATGCTCAGATTGCCCTTACCTCCTCTGATAACTCAAATTTTGGAAGTATCACAGAATTGCTATCACTTTGTACCTGATGCAGCAGGGAGACAATGTCCAGAATTTGTACTTTAACGTGCCTTTTGTTTGCTAAGTTTTCATGGACATGCACCTGCTCTTACAAAAGATTAATTTCATATATTTTAACAATGCCATATTCGCCCACAAAACCAGCTTGAACCCCATTTGAAACAAAATCAATGTAGTGTCTTGGCTTCAAATGAAACCCACTTGAAAAGCCATGTCTGTCACTTACTCATCAAAAGATATTGACATGGGAAATCCTTGATGTAGAGTTCCATGCCTTGTTTCTCAATAAATCAACTAACTCGCTGTGATCAGCCATCACCAACTTGTGATTTAAAATGTTCATAAATTGTTTTTGCTTTATCCAGGACTTGCTTTAACCCTTCAGTTCCCATCATCTACATATTGGTTGTTCAAATAAATCAAACCCATGTAGTTAAGTTTAGTGGATGCCTGAGCTGATGAATCAAAATCCCTTCTCTCAAGATTGAAGCTTAATCTGCATCCTGCATCTACATATTATGTTGCAAACTCTTCAGATTTCCCTGAAACTTCTGAGTAAATCAAATGTACAACAAAGAAAAATAACTGTAAAAGTACCAATCACACTTTGGTTGAGGTTAACATTGCAGGAGTATCTACTGCTTATAATTTTGTTGAAATTTCATTCCCCTTGTTGGGCAGTGTTAACTACAAATCTAAAAGTAATTCTCGAAAGCATCCTTGCATCTGTCCATTATGCATTTCCAGCCTCCCAAAGAGCGAAGCTCTTAAGCTCATACTATCAAGTTTCAAGACCATGTTTCATCTAATACCTGTTAATAATCAATGAACTCAGACAAGCAGTATCCAACAGTACAATCCTAATGGATTAGTTCAATTGTGCACTAAGTAAATCTTCAATCCCAGATTAGACAAGATGTATATTTTCTATATGATGTATTCAAAATAAAACTTGTCAGGTTAAAGTGAACACTGGCTTTTTAACATCTAGCAATCATTGTAGTACTATATCAGTTGATAAAATTAAATTCAACAAGAAGACAGTCCACTACTATGCGCTTATCATTTGAACACCGTTAATAGAGAATATTGAACAACATTTTATCTACAAAAGTGAATTGACCTCCTCCTCCATTGCCCTAGCTACCAAAATAATAACACAGACCAGCCCACTAAACGTGACAACAGATGTATTGAGCTCAATAAAAATGGAAACAACTCAATTGACGTTAGCAGCTGATCCTGGTGGTGCAAAATCCGAAGGTCTGAGCATCTAGTTCCCCTTGTGAATTACCAAGGCATATTTACCTTCCAAATATATTACTGCAAAGCATGGTTTTGAGGCCCTGGAACCAAACACCATTTTTGAAACATTGAGCTGCCATGGTACTATGCCTTTTGCAAAGTTCTAAACACACACGGCACACCACATTTCTTCCCCCCAAAAAAGGCCACAGTTAGTAAAGGAATTTTGGATCCATGCCAACTTACACCACTCTACATGCCCTCTCTCAGATACACATAATCCATAACCTCTCCTAATTCTCTTTAATTCTAAGGCTAAGAACAGAGTTCATCAAACCAAGACAAACACTAACAGCTTCCTTTTCTTTTCTGTCCAGCCTCTAAATTCCTTCCAATTTCAAAGTAGTTAAAGCAAGCTAAACATAGCTGATGATTTTTAGGGTCAGAATTCTAAGGAAGATTACATGCTTATGCAATAACTGTGTTGAGTACTTCTAAAGCATATGCCTTGCAGGAAAAGGCCACAATCCAGTTATCTTTTTTTGGTATAGTTTTTATATAATACATAGAACACCAAATAGATATGCAAAGTTAGTGCAAATGAAACCTTCTAAGACCTACTTTACTATGGGAGAAATCGCTTGTTCGTCTAGGTCCTTTTTTCTGAGCCAATGGGCCAAAAACCTACAGCTATAAATGTGAAAACATGGTCGTAGTTCTGCACATAAAGCTTTTGCATCTCTTCTCACATTAACACCATGGAGCGTCAATCAAAATCAAATAAAAATATTTACTTATCTTGGTTAGCAGTTTAGGACTTTGAGTTTAGCATTTGAATATGGATGAAATGACAATTAAATGTCGATGATGAGAGAAGATAAAGGACGATAAAGGACAATAAATTCCAAGCCGAAAAAATTGAAGGAATACCTCATCGAAGTTAAAAACCCTATTAATCTGCTTTTTGGTGATGTTTTGAGTCATTGTGATTTGTGATTTGTTGAACAGAAGCTCCAGCATGAAGCCGATGCCTAGTGGACCTACACCCGTCCGATTCTTGAAGACTTACATGCTGGTGTTGTGAAATCCAGCCCAAACCTAACCAGAACACCCTAATTGCTTTGAGATAAAGAAAGACTTGTTTGATGTTAGACCTTAATATTAGACCATGATTTCAGTGTTTTTATCTTTGAAAGCTTTAGGAGGTTATGTCCGACCTTTTCTTTAGAGTAGATCCAATGTCCCAAAGTGAAGGAAGAAGTCCTTGTGGGCCCTCTTTGTGGAAGACATGGTGTTTGACCCGAAACCCATGGACATTGACGATGATACCCCTTACTTGGGTACATTGTTGGTATTTAGTGAGAACCTGTGCATCGAAGAGAGGTGAACTATTTGAAGTACCTAATGAACTAGCTCCCATGCAAAATCCGAAGATATTTCCCGAAACTAGACTTCTTGATGGACTTGTAGGAGAAAACCCACTCAATTTGACCCTGTATAGCCCTCCGAATCCTTGTCCGAAGTTGCTGAACTATTTCTGGATTTTCTGCTGAAACCTGTTTTGGTCGATCATCCTCTTTGGTCGATGTCATCAACCAAAGAGCATCGACCAAAGTTTCCCTGATTCGAGTAAAAGATGATGTTGGAATATTCTCTCATCTATATATGCTAGCCTCGTGTTTTAAGCCCTATTGCACTCATTTAGACCAATGAAAACGAGAGTGGAGCTTCCCAAGGCACTCGGTGTTTGTGAAGGATTCTTGCCCCCAATCATTGCAATCATTGTCTCTTGACTCCATTATCATCTTCTAAGGTATGATTCTCTCTCTTGCTCTCTTTTCTACTCACTTCCCATCTTCTCTTTTCTGATGAGACCATGGCCAAGGTGTTGCAACCTTGCAAACACCTTGCCATGAAGGTCTTCCCATTTACATTGATTTTCCTCCATTCTTGCTGTGCCTCACTTGCATCTTGATCCTTACATATGCATTACCATGATTCCTTGCTTAGCAACTTGATTTCTTATATTAGACTGAAACGTGGAGTATGATTAGTCAAACCTCTGACTTGCAAATGATTGTAATCTTGTTCCTAACCCATTCCCCAACAATTTCATTTGATTCCGAGTAGTGGAAGGCCTTCAAATCCTTGATCTTGGCTTTCCTGTCTGCCTAGGTCGACTGGGTCAGGCTACCCAGCCAATCGACCCAGAGATGCTGAACTCGAGCAGAATCTTCTGTTTAGGTTATATTGCTATATATACCCCATGACTTCATGATTTTAGTATCCTTAGCCTCCAAAACACTTAGAGAACGAAGGGAAACCATCTCCAAGCCTCCAAAAGTGTAGAAAAAGATCTAATCTTGCAAACTTGCTAGTTCTCTCTCTTATTCTTCAATCAAAGGTTAGTATTCAATCTTTTGTGTTCTTGATTCATTCTTTCCATGATCACTCTCATCTCTGAACTGAGATTATGATGAAGATGCTGCAACCTTGTAGTCATATCTTTATAATCTCTTTTCATTCTCTTATGCCATGATCATCTTATTCATTCTTAATATGATTTTTATGATTTCTTCTTAAACTATGATCATATTCTTATTTTGATTTAGTCTAGCATTGTAGATGCCTCTCCATGGTTATTCATACCTTTGATTTACCGTGTTCTTGTACTAGAATGAGACCTTATCATCTCTAGTTCATCTCTTTCATTCATAGCATGTTTCCAATGAAAACCATGATTTTTACCAAAATAGAAACTATGATTTCATATTAGTAAGTAAGGGTTTTAATAGTTGTTTGATGTCTAAATTATGCTTTTTAGTCTTAGACTACTGTGTTAGACATTTTCTCCAAGTTTCGTCACATTCCGGATTGTGTAGCATAGGTTTCGGATCAAGATTCTCTTTTTGGTTTCGGATTTGCTCTTGGGTAGACTGCCTGGGTCGACTCACTCAGTCAACCCCACCAATCAACCCGCAATGACAGAATTGGATTTCTTCGTCCGTTTTGATTCGATTGATGCTTATTCTTTTAGGACTACTTCCTAATGACTGTATGATGTTATTCTAGGGTTTATTTGCTAACTTTGGATCCATCCTCTTGTCCATCCGGAATATATTCGAATCTATTTAAGGTAAGGAAAGTTGTTACCATATTAACATAGATTGCATAGATTTAGTTTCTAATTTGGGAACTGTTGGTGCAACCTAGAGGGGGGTGATTAGGTTGTAACTAGTGGATTGTCACATTCGGTAGAGGGTGATTAGGTTGCAACTAGTGGATTGTCCCAATTTTTTGGTTTGTGTGGAAATACACGGTAAATTGAAAATTCAAATGAAACTAAACAATACAAGCAACCAAACACGGGATTTATAGTGGTTCGACTATACAAGTCTACGTCCACTCCTCTCTTGGCCCCAAGAGAGTATTCCACTATTGATTCTCTTTCAATACAATGGGTAGAGATCAAACCCTTACAATAATCTTTGTTGCGGGGCAAGAGAACCCTTTACAATCTTTGTTTAGCAAGCAAGGCAAGATCACCCTTTAACAATCTTTGTTTAAGGGCAAGAGCACCCAAAGACCAATTCTAATCTACCAACCTAGACTAGAATTGAAACAGTCACAAAGGAAGGATGTTACCTTACAAGAGGTGTGACACTGTACCTCTTGTGTGAATGTGATGCAATGTGAGTTGTATGCTCAAATGGAAATGTATGCACCACCGACACCTTCAATCACCTCAAGCTTGGGCTTCCACAAGCTTAGAAACACCTTGGTATATTTCTTCAAGGTTGGGAGAGGATAAGAGGCAAAGCACAAAGCTTTCTTGTAATTTGAGAGCTTAGGATCACTTGGGGAGTGGATGATCAAGTGTGAGTGTTGTGTCTCTCAAAAGAGGTGAATTGGGTTTATATAGAGCACCTTTGAGTGCCAAAACCCAATCCCCAACGGATAGAAAACGGACACATTTTTGCCCTAGTTTTTTAGCCCAGACGGACGTCCGTTTGGTCAGACGGTCATCCGTTTGAAAAAGCCGTTAAACTAGCCGTTATAGGCTGTTTTTACACCAGACGGAATTCCGTCTGGGCAGACGGTCATCCGTCTCAGAAAAGAGCCATTGCAAACTAGTCGTTATGGCTTAGTCAGGGCCAGACGGACATCCGTCTGCCCAGACGACATCCGTCTGGCCTTCTGTGATTGAAAACACAGAAATGCTAAACCAGACGGGCATCCATCTGCCCAGACAGTCATCCGTCTGAGCCCTGTTTTGCTGAATTAAGTTGGGCTGGGACATGGCTTGGGTTTTTGGACTTTTTTGTCAACCCTAAGCATTGTACACCTCACTAACATGTCCTAGGTCACTTTAGTAATATGAATTACATATAATTGATGCATTTACATGAATGTGTATGCGAGAGTGTCCTAAGCCCTAATTCAGCCTAAGTCTTGATCTTCGACTTGATTTTGTGGAACGATCTTCATGTCCATCTTGGCATGATCTTGGCTTTGACTTGGAGTTGGTCCACTTGTTCCAATCTTGAACTAAAACATCATAACTCAATAAAGCCATTAGTAATTCATGCTTATTATCATCAAAATCAATAGAGGCTGATGTGGCAAATGCTGACATGGCATTTCCCAACAATCTCCCCCTTTTTGATGATGATAAACACATGAATGATTGGAAGATATGAATGATAATTAACAGCAAATAAACACTCATTCATATGCATGTTATTTACATGTTTTTCCATGGTGAATTCTAATTTATGTTTGTTATCATCAAAACATGGTGAATTCAAGTTTCATGTTTGTTATCATCAAAATCAATGGAAGCCGATGTGGCAAAATGCTGACATGGCATTTTCCAACAGGAACTACTTAGAATTGCTACTGTTATGTTAGTTTCTATTATGATATGAATGTTGTAAGTATAGTAGGATCTTATTTCCTTATTTACTTTATGTACTTGGGTCATGTATGAATACTTATTCATGTATGTTGCTCATTATTTCGATATTGTCTTATTATACTTTTTCATATGATGAGATATCTGTCGTGGATGATATGACAAAAATATGATTGTGATTGTTTAGGTATGATTTGGGATTGGGGAATGTCCTTTTGGCATTTCTGTCCTTGGACATCATTGGGGATAGTATGGGATATTTCCAATGTTGCCCTTTGACACTTTCCCGGATTATTGGTTTTCACACCTAGGACTTGTCTAGCAGTGTTTGGCTAGGGTATTCCCTGTTATATCAGACCCGATTCGGAAGGGTATTGAGACCGAACGACCCGTGGTAGCAATGGGGATTTATGGGCGCTCAAGACCGGTAACCAACCCGTGAGGGGACATGAATCACATTGTGGGGGCCATTTATGGGTATAGTTGCATATGGATAGACTTGGGCTCATGGGCATTCAAGACCGGTAACCAACCCGTGAGAGGACATGAGAGCTTCCCGTTTACTATATGTGGATGACCTATAGGGTTGATGAGTCCGTATTTGAGAGAGTCAGATATGCTGACTCTAGTGTGAAGGATACCGGAAAGGATCCCGAGAGGGGAGGAATGGACGTATCTGGATCTGAGTTGATGTAACTAAGTAGATGCCTTGCATTGGGCTAGGCTTTATCCTTACATGCGCCAGTACTTATACCAAATGGTGATGTGAGAGAGTGGTGACTTAACCCCCAACCATGGATTGTCCGAGAGGGATGAAGGACCCTTTGCCAACCGAGGATGAGTGAATTGAGACCTACCCAAAGAAGTATGGTGCTATGACTTAAAGCATGTCTGCCTATAGAGACCAGCATACATAGAGTTAGACTCATACATGCATTGTCTGTCTCATATCATATCACATTATGCTTTGCTTATGTTATCATGTTATTTATGCTATTATGGAATTACTTGCCTTATTGGGTTTCTTTTGAAACTCACTCCTTTTGTACAACATCTTTTGTTAGACTAATCTGCAGGCATTGATGACTATGAAGCGCAATATGAGGAAGCGCAAGATGAAGAAGTGTACAATACGCAAGGTGTTGGCAACTATGAAGATTACGTTGAGGATTCCTCGAGTGGTCTCACTTGTTACCAAGATTAGCCCTACTGTGGAGTGGGAGCGTCTGAGCGTGATTGATGAAGTCTATGTCTATGAAGACGTTCTTTATAAAGTAGAATAGACTCTAGCTTAGTTAGATTATATCTTTCTTTCTTGTCTTTAGAACCAGTTATAATTTCCTTTGACTTTCGATCTACATTTCGATGTACTCGTGGAATGAGATTCTGCCTCACTCTACATTTGATTTTATGTATCTATTGATATCATTTTCGCACTCTGATGATTATCTCGTTACTTTACTTTGATTCATTTGAATAATATTGTTAACCTTGATTTAGTCTTGTTCTTGATTATATTGTTGTGAATGTGGGAGGTTGATTTACTAGATATTGGATATTGTTGACTGTGGATCACACACTCGGGTATGCCAGATAGGGTACCGGTTGGGTGGATGTGACTGAGTGGTATCAGAGCCCATAGTTCCAAGTAAAATCCTAACCACAAAAACAATGATAGAACATTCCTAAGTCATAAATCCAAAAGTGACTCAAGTATTCTTAGAATTGAATAATAGAACACTTGAATTAGAAACTTAAAAGTGAAGAATAATATACTATGAATAATACACAATAAGTCTGATTTAACAAACATCACATAATGCAACAAAAGAAAATGCATAATACACAATAAGACAGTGGAACAAAAGTGAACTTCATTAATTTTAGGAAAGTTCTACAACAAGTTGCATTTGGGAAACATAAAAGGAAATCCTAGTACAATCTATCTAGACTACTGTCTCTGCTCTCTCAATACTCTAACATCCTCTACAACCTGAGTCAACTGTGACTCCATCCTCTCCTGCCTCGCCTCTATCCTCCCTAAGATGGACGTCATAGAGCGCATCTGTGCACACAGCTTCACAGTCTCTAGAACTGTTAGTGAAGGACCTCCGATCTCAAAATGTGATGATGTGGGGATCTCCTAGTGACCCTGATCTGCCTCACGCATCTCAAAGGGTCGGATCTCTAGCCGGGGACCAACATCGTGGTCACCACCATCTGACTCATCATCCTCCTCATCTGTCTCAAGACCATCCTCATCATCTGACCTCTCAGTCTGAGTAATGTGCATTTGATGAATAGTCCTCATCCTGATGTCATAGGCCAACAATTGTGTGAAACCCAGCCCTAACCTTGACCCGGAAACCTTGTTATTTGTAGGTCCGATGACCGAGTAAAGTAAGAAGTCAGCTTGGGCCACCCAGAGAGGACGGGTCCGGCTGAATCCAGAAGGGATGATGAGGTCAAGGAAACAGAACGATGAAGACTAATTAGTTGATGGACTTGGAGTGCCTCTATCTTGGTTTGAAGGCATTTCTACCTACTAGGTAAGTCACTGACTTGTGTGCAAAACCCCTTAGGATTGGATTTGACCGGACCTTCAACCGTTTGGCCTTGCGCATTGGCGAGGCGGGCGCGACCAATCCACTCGACCAATGGGGCGCTTTGGCAATTAGGTTGATTCTTGCCTATTTAAGTCTAACCCGAGTCCACCGAGCTGCCCCAAACCCCGGAACGAACCAAAGACCTCGCAAGTCACTCCTGCATCCGGAGTTCTTGGCGGATCTTCGCGGAACTCTCTGCACAAAAGGATGCTACCTCTCCTCTCCTCCATCTTGTTTTCTCCTTTTGAGTTGAGACAGAGAAGAGATGCTGCATCTCGTGCAAACACTCCGAAC
The DNA here is from genome assembly GCF_041222555.1 of Hakea prostrata. NCBI lineage: Eukaryota > Viridiplantae > Streptophyta > Magnoliopsida > Proteales > Proteaceae > Hakea > Hakea prostrata. Next base: position 43,007,660 of record NC_142600.1, read on the forward strand.
ATGTTCTCAGATCATCCTAAGGATCAAGGCTAGAACAATGATCTTAACCAGATCATTGCAAGCTTTGAAGGATCATGATCAAACCATGATTAACTCGTAATCTCAATCGAACGATCTCTTTGGATCTCTTTCATTGATCATGTTAGTGGTTAATGGTTGTGTCTTCCATGATCCAAATCCATAGAATTCTAGTTGTTCTCTCTACCACATGTGTTCTTCATGATGCATGATAGTTACAATATGGTAGGTTTATTCCATTTAGATTTATGCTTCTAAGCCTTATCCATGAAGACCTATGTATGTCATGTTTCAACCGAAAGCAATGATCCACCTCCATAGTTCGTCCTTGTTCTATTTCAAAATCACAAGATCCATGTTTGATTATTTATGGTAACGTTTCTAATTGGATCTGATACCTGATTTGATTAGTGTTGAGGTTCCCATGTTAGAATACACGATATAGTCTACCCCGATTAGTACCCGAACCACCAAACGGACATACAAAACTCGATTTATAAACGGCATGGTCGACGATTGGTCGGGACCACTCGACCAACCACCGACCAATGAGACAGCACGAATGGCGCGGATATTTGATATATATCGCAGGGATCTTCCTAATATGTTGTATATACTTGTTTAGGACCTTCCTCAAGTGCCAAGATCTTACTGATTCTAGGATTCCTGGAGTTATAAAGGTAAGGATGGTTATTTCCTTAATTACATAGATAGCATGAATCTAGTTCATATGAATATCATAATATGTCCTAAATTAGATTCACAATGATATACCCCGGCATAACGATACGAGCATACATCATATTGAGTTGATCAGATGATTTACTACCAATGTTATACAAGTGATTGTAATACCGATCTCCAATAGGAGTTACCAATATGTGATGATATGAATTGATGCAGTGTAGCACGTATGGTTGGAAAGGAGAGGTGCCGACACCGCCGGACACACGGGAATAAGGGATGGGAGATGCCCGGACACCCCAAACGTGGATGACATATAGGATTGCTAGTAGTGTGGCAGGATGTCGATGGGGACCCAACGGAGGGGATGAGACCGAACGACCGTGGAGCAATGGGGATCATGGGCGCCAAGACCGGAACCAACCCGTGAGAGGACGGGAACACATTGTGGGGGCCATTATGGTAGGGTGCAATGGTTAGACTGGGCTCACGGGCGCTAAGACCGGAACCAACCCGTGAGAGGACGGAGAGCCCCGACCAATGTGGATGATCAATAGGGGGTGAGTCCGGCGGGGACATGAGGACCAGTGGAAGGAACCGGAAAGGATCGCGGGGACGAGGAATGGAAGTATCCGGATCGACGATGTAACCAAGTAGAAGACGCAGGCAGGTTACCACGACATGCGCACATACCAAATGGGTGAGAGAGTGTGTTGACTAACCCGCCAAGGGTCCGAGGGATGAAGGACCCAACCACGGCTGCCAAGACCGGGAAATGATCCGTGAGAGAATCCAAGATATCAAATGGTTGAGGATGTGAGTGGACCCAAAGAAGTACGGGTACGACTAAAGCAGGCCAAAGAGACCAGCAACAAGAGTTAGATCATCATCATGTTGTCTCATATCATATTGCATTATGATTGGGAATCCCGCCATATGTTATTATGGATTAACGCCCGAGCGAAACCACCATTGACAATGTTGTTAGACTATCCGCAGCGAGTACTAGACGGTCCATAAGGAAGCGCAAGGCGAAGAGACATACCCGGGAAGGTGATTGGGTTACCACAATTACCGAAGATCCAGGGTGGATGCCCGACGATGCTTAGCCGACCATGAGTGGAAGCGCCTGTGCTATTAGAGATCTACACCACAAGGATGCGCACAAAGTGGGGAATAATTAGTTACCCAATGTACGCCGGGATTAGCTATCAGTATCTAGAGCTACCCACTGGATGTAAAGGGGATTTGCCACACAGGAACCGATTATATATTACGACGTATGATTCATCTTCATTATTGGATCTAGATTATCTTCCGCACTCTTGTTATGATTGTTCAGATTATGTTATTGTTTATGTGGGAGGTTGATCACTCGATACCGATCTTTGGTGTGGATCACACTCTCGGGTATGCCAGATAGGGTACCGGCTGGGAGGGCGTGACAAATTGTGTCTGCATTAATGTATCCTCCAGCCTCACTCCAAAATGCCGGAAGATAAGTGTGAGTAGACGTCTGAAGCAAAGGTTCCGTACGCCTGGAGACGTCACAACCTCTAGCATGACGTTCTGGATGATGAAGGAAAGATCAATCTCGAAACCCCAGTATATGCGGTAAATCAGTAGAGCATCCATCATTGATACTCTCTCGTGATGCCCTGCCTTCGGGATGATGTTGCGACCCACAATGCGACCAATGATTCTAGCTGAATCTGTCATCTATGCACTAGTCCGTGGTGTATAGCACCCATCATCCTTCCAAAGTGTGATGCAAACCTCATGCAGCTCATGTGGTAATAGAAAAGCATCTATCTCTGCCCCAGTCGGTATCCATACACACTCATGAGGGTAGTGTGGTACCCGGAAAATCTCTGCCAATGTACTATTATAAAATCGAATCCGTGTCTCTCGAACTCGACTCTCTAGGATCAACTCGAATGGACCTCGCCTCCGACCCTCCTTGACTGATGTAAGGTTGCTAAAGAAAAACCTCACTAATTCCGGATAGACTGGAAGATCCTCAGTGAAAAGATGTGTCCACTCGATCGTATCAAATCTCTGATGGATCCGGAAAGTGCTAAGCTGTCGTAGCGTGAGTACTCGGCCACACTCAATGCGGCACCGCTCAAAGAAGGCCTCATACAAGTACTCCGCTCGGGGTGTACTAAATAGGTCTTTGTGAATGACTACATCTCGTGGCTCCAAAAGTGAAACCTGACCTCTGCCTCTGCCTCTGCCTCTCCTCCCACCCGTATGTCATTTGCGAGGAGGCATGATGTCTGTATAGCTGTAAAGAAGACAATAAAGACTTGACGTTAGTAGAATTACAAAATTCAGCATGAAGGGTATTTTCGTAATTTTTCAAAATTTTTTGATTTTGGCGAAATTTCAAATTGAACTTACTAGCATGTGTACGGTACTTAGAATAGTGTGTTAGCATGTTTTATTTGAGAAAAACATTTCAATTCGATGGTTTAAAGCTCAAAATTCAGCAAGGATAGAAAGGGGGAAAATTCTCAATTTAGGTCAAAATGCAATTTTTGAAGTTTGGAATTGGTTCAATCAATTTACATACACATGTTCATCATATCATTAGAAGTATGTAGGAATTTATTTGAAGTCGAAACTCTTTGTTGTTTGAAAATGAAAGAAGATTTTCAAAAGAGGGTTTTCGGTTGAGAAATCGTTAACAAGAGACCATGAAATCGATAGCAAGCGTTGTAAAGACATGGCATTGTGTTAAGATCACCTAGAACACGTTCCTATATGTTCCTAGACATGTTTCCTAGCAATTATAACAAGTAAATCATGATTTTTAGAAGAATGTATATCACTTTTTGAAGTTGTGAAGCAAGAATGAAGGAAATTTACCTTAGATGATGTTGCAAGAATGTTGGAGACTTGTTGTTGATGCTAAATGGCTAAGAATGACTCTCGAAGACCTTAGAGAACCTTGCCTTAGAGCTCTCCCAGGAAGTCTTGTGTTTTGGAATGAGTATGAGATGAAAAATGTGATTTTTAAGGTGTTTTTCGCGCACTGTATGGGTGGGTCGACTGGATCACTTGACCCAACCAATCGACCCAAAGAGTAAATTTTTGGAACTTTTGATAAATTTGGGGATTTTGATATATGGTTCATGAATGACTATTTGATGATTGAAGTGATGATTTTAAGCCTTATTTGGATATGCTAAGACTAAGGTTATGTGAATATTGATGGTATATTGGAAATTTTGGGTATTTTTGACTTGTTTTGATTTTTGCAGAATGGTTGTACTAAGCATGGAAAAAAATTCGGTCGAAACATGCGAAATTTCGACCGAAATTTTGCACTTTTGAAAAACCAAAAAGAAACCAGTGGGTACCGAAAAAAAATCATTGGTTTCGGTCGAAACCCTCGAAATTTCCCTACTGGGTCGAAATATGGGTGAGCCAGTCTGAACCGGCTGGGAAAACTTGCAAAAATTCGAGGGTTTCGATCGAAACCCTCGAAATTTCGATCGAAACTCGAAAATTGGTTTTTTGTTTAAGTGAAACCGGTTCAATGTTATAAAAAGTCGCCATCTTCGATCGAAACTCTGGGAAACCAGAGTTTTGATCGGGAAACACAGGCGGAGGCAGAGAGTTTCGACACGAGGTTTCGACCATTTTTCGACCTTTTTTCATGGTTTTGCATGATTTCAAGTAGATTCAAGCACTCCTTTTGTGAAATCGGCACTTCTTGGTGGATTATTTCAAAGTTTGAAGCTCTATTGGAAGGTAACCTAGCTTTGAATGGTTTAGTGAACAGTAGTTTCCTTGCTTTTAGCTTCATTTCCTTGGGTTTTTAGCTTCATTTCCTTGCTTCTCTTCTTTCCCCTTGAACTTCTCTGTCTTTCCAGACCTTGCAAATTGGCTTGTGTATTCCATTTAAAAAATCAAGTCTTTAGTTGTTAAGTTGGCTTAATAGATGTATTCCATTTACAGCTTTAAAAAAATTAAATCTTTAGTTGTTTAGCATGCTTAATAGATGTATTCCATTTATAGCTTTTAAAAAAATTAAATCTTTAGCTGTTTAGCATGCTTAATAGAGACTTACAGAGAATATGTTCAAGTTGGAATGTTCAATGTTGGATGTCTGAATTTTGATCCAGAAATTTTGGTACATAACTTGTTAATGAAATATGCCATTATCTTGTTCTCTCTTCTCTATTGTTGTTCACTTGTTCCATTATAATGCAAGCTTAAATTGAAGAATTTTTCTTAGTTTTTGTATTTAGATGTTAAACAGTTAAAGTATTAATGCTTTGATTAAAATTTAAGTGTTGGATTGTTGGGTTTCTATTTTAAGTTTTTAACGGTGATTATTAAATATTATGTATCAGGAATTCAGATTCAAGCACAAGCTTTTGAGTTTTGAGTTGGAGATTCAGATAGAAACACAATGTCCGACATAGCTTGGCAAGCATGGTAAGCCTCCGACGGATGATAGGAAAAAGTCAGAGTGTAAATATTGTTTGAAAAAGATTGGATCAGGTGGGGCCACTAGACTAAAGATCCATCTAGCGGGAGGGGACCGCAATGTGGTTGGACGCCCCAATGTCCCTTATGAAGTTAAAGTGGCAATGGCAAAGTATGTGAAAGGAGGGCAAGAGAAGAGGGCACAAAAGAAAGCAAAGAGGGATCAGTTCGAGGCAGCATGCATAGAGGAGGTGGAGGTGGGAGAGACAAATGTGGATCCAGATCCAGCTGATGCATCATCCCCGAGAGGCGAGAGATGGAGAGAGTACTCAGGATGAGTAGGGAGTCTTATAGACTCGATGAGATCAGGAGGACACAGAGAGCCGTGGGTGCAGGGTCATCTGGAGATCCAGATGTTGGGAGGGCAAGTGGAGGCAGCTCCAGTATGAGGAGGAGCCAGAGTACCAGAGAGTCAGTTCCATTACCAAGGGCCCCACGATCACGACCTAGTGCCACATCTACTGCTTCTAGACCCATTGAGGCCGATCCTGATGTGCGAGATACTACGCACTGATCCTGACTTGTTTGCGAGGCCACAGTCAAAACAGAAGAAATTAAAGCATATGTGGGGTAATGTGAAGGACAAGGTGGGGATGGCCTTTTCTAAGTGGGCATTATATCACAGTGTTCCGGCAAATGCTGCACAGGGGCCTTATTATACGGCAATGGTGGATGAGATCAGTGGTGCTGGACGTGGGGTGGTTGGGCCAACCCCATATGAGATATATAATGTATATCTCCCATGGCATAAGGAAGAGTTGAAAGCCTACATTGATGGCCTTAAGCCAATGTGGATGCACTATGGGGTGACAGTGATGTGTGATGGTTGGACTGGTCCCACTAGACAGTCTATCATCAATTTTATGTTGAATTGTGATGGGAGGACGGTGTTCCTCAAGTCTGTTGATGCATCCGGTCACAAGAAGGATGCAAAATACATATATGGGTTGTTGAAGAATGCGGTGAAAGAGGTTGGAGTCGAGCACGTGGTGCAAGTTGTGACTGATAATGGCGCCAATTTCAAGAAGGCTGGGATGAAGTTGATGGAGGATCCCAGGTATAGGCTCTTTTGGACTCCTTGTGCGGCACATTGTATTGATTTGATGCTAAAAGACATGGGGGAAGTCAAATTTGTGAAGAATGTGGTTCAGCGGGCTCGAAATGTGACCACATTCGTATATAACCATGGATTTGCTTTGGATATGTTGAGGAGGACATGTGGTGGTGATTTGGTGAGGCCTGGGGTCACAAGATTTGCTACAAATTGGATTTCCTTGAAGAGTTTTCAGAAGAAGAAAGCCCAACTACGTGCTATGTTTGCATCTGAAGACTGGTTTGCTTGGCCCCAATCAGAATCACCGGCGGGGAGAGCAAGCACGGGCTACCATATCCAAAGTGATAGCTTCGGGCAAATCTAAGAGTTGTTATCAAGCTTTTAGACCCGTGGTGACAGTCTTGAAGTTGGTAGATCAACAAAGGAAACCAACTTTACCACATATATGGGCTGCAGTTGAGATGATGAAGGAGATGGTTAAGAAAGTCTATCCTAGGGGCAACCAGAAATTCCTTAACATCATCCAAGAAAGGTGGGAAAGGCAGTTGAAACATCCATTGCATTTGGCTGGTGAGTTGAAAGTTATTAAAATTTTCAAGTTATTACTTAAATACTTAATTGTTAATAACGTAATACTTATTATGTAGTTTTATAGTTTCTTACCATCTCATTTGTTGGCTTGTTTGATAGCCTATTATTTGAACCCCATGTACCACTACAGTAAAGAACTTGGGATGAGGACAGATTTGATCCGGGCAGTCCATGAAGTAGTGGAAAGGTTGGAACCGGATGCGACAAAACAAGCATTAATTAATAATGAGGTAAGACTGTGAGTTGTGACTTGTGAGATGACTAGTAGTCTAGTACTTAAGAATTAGGCTAAATACTTGTTTCTTATTACTAACTTTGTAATTATTTATCGCAGTTAAAGGCTTTTAGAGATGCTACTCGGTAGCTACGGTCGCTCGATCGCTATTCAAAGCTAGGGAGAACACCACTCCCGGTTAGTCACTTAGTCGGTTAGTCTAAGTCTTAGATGCTCAATTTGAGTTTTTGACACAATTTATTTTTACTATTATTAATTAGGTTGGTTATGTTTCTTGCAGCTAAGTGGTGGCTGCAATACGGGTTAGACTCGGAGTACTTGATTAAGATTGCAGTTAGAGTGCTCTCCCAGACATCTTCTGCCACCGGCTGCGAGCGTAACTGGAGCACATTCAATCTGATACATTCTAAGAGGCGGAACCGTTTGGGGGTGAAGCGGCTGGAGGATCTTGTATATGTTCATTATAATATGAGGTTGAGAGAGGAGCACATTAGGTTAGGTCAAGAGCAAGGTAATGGGGACAAGATTGAGTTGGCTGACATCTTTGCCATAGATGATGATGAGGAGGAGTACCCCCTATTTGAGTGGGTCAGAGAGCCATTATTGGATGAGGCGGGAGGTCGACCCAGCAGTCAAATTGCACGAGAGATGGGAGCTGATGTGAATGAGTTCTTGGCCACAGAGGGGAGAGTGCACACCGAGCCTAACCGTCCCTTTGTACCACACCCTGGTGCATCCAGTGTCAGTGAGGATAATATTATATGGTCGATGATGATGATGATATTACTCACCCACCCGCTAGTCGTGCACAGGATGATGCAAAGCGATGATGATGATGATGGACTTGGTAGTGGCCCTAGTGGGAATGACAGTGGGAGTGATGATGATGATGGTGATGATAATGATGGTGGTGGTGGTGATGATGATGATGATGATGGTGGTGACGGGCCAGCTGATCAGGATTCAGCTGAACCACAGGAGAGACCACCACCACCACCACCACCAGAGCCAGCAGTTGAGAGTCAGGGACATGGAGGGCCATTAAGGTTCACGGGGGAGAGTCAATTCACCCATGCTACCTAGGATGTCGACCACGGTGCAGGTCGTAGTTCCACTTGCAGTCGGAAGGGGAAAGGGAAAGGGAAGCACCATGGACATGGGTATGAGGATGACACTTCATCGTACGGGTCTTGCAATCCCATTGAAGTGAATAGCTTGGCAGGCTCCATAGGATCTATGAGTCTAGATGAGTCAAGAGGCTCCACTGTTGGATACCGGATACCGGCAACAGCTGATCCCCACTCGTACAAGAGCGGTGCTGCATCTTCTTCTGGGGCTTATAGTAGTGCATCTTATGGTCAGGGGTTTCCTCAGGATTATGGAGGACATACAGTAGTGGAAGTGGAACAGGGTAGGATGTATTATCCAGCGTCTGATGGGAGGACGGTATATGTGCATAGGGGTGCAACTTATACGGATGCTGATTCGGGGGCACAGATGTTTGTGGAGCAGATCTTCGGGGTGCAACCCCAACCCATACCCCCTGAGATTCATCAAGAAGGACTTCCCTATCCTTATTGTGCATTCCCTCAGATTGGATATCTTATGCATGTTGATGACCAGACCTATAGAGCTGCAGTTGTCGATTACCTCGACAACCATAGGCATCACATGTCATGGGATGTCTATGTCCGTTGGTCAGAGGAGAGGATGTCACAAGCACAGTACTACTCAAGTCACGGGATGGATCCGCCGAGGCACTCCTATTGGCACTGACTTAGTGAGTTGTACTTCCCATTTTATTTTTATTACTAGTTACATTGTATCTGATGTTTAAGAGTTTATTTGATATTTCGAATTGAACTTAAAAGTTAGAAGTTAGAGCTTAGAAGTTAATATGTTCATGTTGAATGTTATGCTTATTTGTTTAAGTATAGTTAACTTTATTGTGTACTTCTCGGTCATCTTTACATTAATGTTATGTAATTTAAAAGGCATATTTACATTGATTTTTTTACTAAAATGCATGTGCCAATGTGTTCTTTATACACTAATTAGCTTAAATACAGAATCCCACCCCAAAATAGTCTCTAAAACCTGTCGAAACTTGATGTCGAAACTTGTGCGAAAAAGTCCTCGGTTTCCTCGAAATTTCCCAAGTTTCCACCTAAGTTTCCCATTTTCACCCGGTTGAAACTTGAGTTTCCCTCGAATTTTTTACCATGGTTTGATGGACAGTCTGAGCGGACAATTCAGATTTTGGAAGATATGCTTAGATCTTGTGTTGTTGATATGAGTGGTAATTGGGATGAACATTTAGCTTTGGTTGAGTTTGCCTATAATAACAGTTATCAGTCAACGATAGGCATGGTGCCATTTAAAGCTTTATATGGAAACACTTGTAGGGCACCCTTGTATTGGACTGAAACTGGAGAAAGGAAAGTGTTAGGTCCAGAAATGATTGAAGCTACAAGTGCGATGGTAGATATGATAAGAGAAAGGATTAAGACTGCTCAGTCAAGACAAAAATCTTATGCTGATAGAAGAAGGTCAGATTTGGAATTTCAAGTTGGCGAGGACGTTTTTCTAAAGGTATCGCCTATGAAGGGTGTAATGAGGTTTAATGTTAAAGGAAAGCTTAGTCCTCGTTACATTGGACCTTATGAGATTCTTGAAAGGATTGGATCTATTGCTTACCATTTGGCCTTACCTCCGTCACTCGCTGAGACTCATAATGTATTTCATGTTTCGATGCTTCAAAAGTATGTTGAGAACCTGGATCATATACTACAGCAAGAACCTGAAGGACTTTGTGATGATCTATCTTATAAGAAAGAACTAACCAAAATCCTGGAGAGAAAGGACAAACAGTTAAGGAATCGAACTATCCCTTTGGTGAAGATTTAGTGGAAGAACCATACCCCTGAAGAAGCATCTTGGGAGAAGGAAGAAGACATGAAGGAGAAGTTTCTTCATCTTTTTGGAATTTCAGGTATGCTTTCAATTTCGAGGACGAAATTTTTTTTAAGGAGGGGGGAATGTGAAACCCGACCCTAACCTTAACCCGTATACTCTTTTGTCTGTAGGTCCAAATACCCAAAGTAGAAGTGAAAGTCAACTATGGGCCATATCAGTAGAAGATATAGTGTTCGACTCCGAACCTATGGAGATTGAAGATGATGCCCTATACTTGAAGACAGTGTTGGATATAGAAAAGAGACAACGCCTTGATGAAGAGAAGATTGGTTGATGACAATAGAGCTTGGTGGGATATGATTTAAAGCCATTTTTCCATGCTAGGTAAGTTATAGAATATGTCTTTAAAGTTTCTTTTTATTCTGAGTAGTGAAAGGCCCTCAAATCCTTGATCTTGGCTTTGCTTGTCTGCTGGGTCGACTGCTTGGGTCGACTGGGCCAGGCTACCTAGCCAATCGACCCAGAGATGCTGAACTCGAGCAAAATCTTCTGTTTAGGTTATATTGCTATATATACCCCATGACTTCGTGATTTTAGTATCCCTAGCCTCCAAAACACTTAGAGAATGAAGGGAAACCATCTCCAAGCCTCCAAAAGTGTAGAAGATCTAATCTTGCAAACTTGCTAGTTCTCTCCCTTGTTCTTCAATCAAAGGTTAGTATTCAATCTTTTGTGTTCTTGATTCATTCTTTCCATGATCACTCTCATCTCTGAATTGAGATTATGATGAAGATGCTGCAACCTTGTAGTCATATTTTTACAATCTCTTTTCATTCTCTTATGCCATGATCATCTTATTCATTCTTAATATGATTTTTATGATTTCTTCTTAAACTATCATCATATTCGTATTTTTATTTATTCTAGCATTGTAGATGCCTCTCCATGATTATTCATACCTCTGATTTACTGTGTTCTTGTACTAGAATGAGACCTTATCATCTCTAGTTCATCTCTTTCATTCATAGCATGTTTCCAATGAAAACCATGATTTTCACCAAAATAGAAACTATGATTTCAAATTAGTAAGTAATGGTTTTAATAGTTGTTTGATGTCTAAATTATGCTTTTTAGTCTTAGACTACTGTGTTAGACATTCTCTCCAAGTTTCGTCGCATTCTGGATTGTGTAGCATAGGTTTCGGATCAAGCTTCTGTTTTTGGTTTCAGATTTGCTCTTGGGCAGACTGCCTAGGTCGACTCACTCAGTCAACCCAGCCAATCAACCCGCAATGACAGAATTGGATTTCTTCGTTCGTTTCGATTCGATTGATGCTTATTCTTTTAGGACTACTTCCTAATGATTGTATGATGTTATTCTAGGGTTTATTTGCTAACTTTGGATTCATCCTCTTGTCCATTTGGAATATATTCGAATCTATTTAAGGTAAGGAAAGTTGTTACCATATTAACATAGATTGCATAGATTTAGTTTCTAATTTGGGAACTACTTAGAATTGCTACTGTTATGTTAGTTTCTATTATGATATGAATGATGTAAGTATAGTAGGACCTTATTTCCTTATTTACTTTATGTACTTGGATCATGTATGAATACTTATTCATGTATGTTGCTCATTATTTTGATATTGTCTTATTATACTTTTTCATATGATGAGATATCTGTCGTGGTTGATATGACTGAAATATGATTGTGATTGTTTAGGTATGATTTGGGATTGGGGAATGTCCTTTTGGCATTTCTGTCTTTGGTCATCTTTGGGGATAGTATGGGATATTTCCAATGTTGCCCTTTGACACTTCCCCGGATTATTGGTTTTCATACCTAGGACTTGTCTAGCAGTGTTTGGCTAGGGTATTCCCTGTTATATTAGACCCGATTCGGAAGGGTATTGAGACCAAACGACCCGTGGTAGCAATGGGGATTTATGGACGCTCAAGACCGGTAACCAACCTGTGAGGGGACATGAATCACATTGTGGGGGCCATTTATGGGTATAGTTGCATATGGATAGACTTGGGCTCATGGGCATTCAAGACCGGTAACCAACCCGTGAGAGGACATGAGAGCTTCCCGTTTACTATATGTGGATGACCTATAGGGTTGATGAGTCCGTATTTGAGAGAGTCAGATATGTTGACTCTAGTGTGAAGGATACCGGAAAGGATCCTGAGAGGGGAGGAATGGATGTATCTGGATCTGAGTTGATGTAACTAAGTAGATGACTTGCATTGGGCTAGGCTTTACCCTGACATGCGCCAGTACTTAGACCAAAAGGTGATGTGAGAGAGAGGTGACTTAACTCCCAGCCATGGATTGTCCGAGAGGGATGAAGGACCCTTTGCCAACCGAGGATGAGTGAATTAAGACTTACCCAAAGAAGTATGGTGCTATGACTTAAAGCATGTCTGCCTATAGAGACCAGCATACATAGAGTTAGACTCATACATGCATTGTCTGTCTCATATCATATCACATTATGCTTTGCTTATGTTATCATGTTATTTATGCTATTATGGAATTACTTGCCTTATTGGGTTTCTTTTGAAACTCACTCCTTTTGTACAACATCTTTTGTTAGACTATTCTGCAGGCATTGATGACTATGAAGCGCAATATGAGGAAGCGCAAAATGAAGAAGCGTACAATACGCAAGGTGTTGGTGTCACATCCACCTAGCCGGTACCCTATCTGGCATATCCGGGAATGTGATCCACAGTCCAAGGATCAAGAATCGAGGGATCATGTCTCCCACATACACGATAACACAATCATGAACAATAATAATCAAGGTAAAAGCAATAGATAATAGATATCATGAATAAGATAAGATTCAATTAATCATAGTGCGAAAATAGATAATATCAATGTATAAGTAAAATCATAAAGATGAGAGGATAAGTGAAAATCACTCTCTCAAAGTAGCGAAAAGAGTAGCAATAATCAAGTTAGTTACAATCCATGATTTAAAAGTAATCCAGAGAAAGTTAATTACATAACCAATTGTTCCATAAATAACTAGGGAAATGGGGCACTAGACTAGGGTTTCTTCTATCCTAATGATCGTCTCTTCATAGGTGTGGATGAAGAAAGCCCAGCTCTGCCACTCCCTCACTATCGTGGGGCTAACCCTGGTACTAAGAGTAATCCTCTTTGGCACCAAAACTCTGATCTTCACTCAAGCTACCACCCGGAGGGTAGTATACGGGATCAAAGTCCGTCTTGAAGAATGTGCCATCAGAATCTTTGGTACCTGCAGGATAATCTAAAAACATTTGCACAAAAGGAATGACTTCAAAGAACTCAGCAAGGCAGTTATTCCATAATTTAACATCATACAAATTCAAAACATAACATAATGCAATATGATATGAGACATGTGATGCAAATATGATTCTAACTCTATGAATGTTTGTCTCTATGGTAGACATGCTTTAAGTCATAGCACCATACTTCTTTGGGTAGTCAGTCACTCTCCCTCAACCCATTCCGTATCTTGGGAATGTTGTGGTAATTGGGTAAAGTCCTCTCAACCATGGTAGGGGAATCGGTCACCGCTTTCTCACATCACCGTTTGGTATAAGTACTGGCGCATGTCACAGTAAAGCCTAGCCCAATGCAAGTCATCTACTCAGTCGTATCAAGTTAGATCCAGATACGTCCATTCCTCACCCCTGCCTATCCTTTCCGGTATCCTTCACACTAGAGTCAGCGAAATCTCAGAATTCGGACTCATCAACCCTATTGGTCATCCACAAATAGTAAACGGGAAGCTCTCACGTCCTCTCACCGGTTGGTTACCGGTCTTGAGCGCCCATCAAACCATACACTACCATGGGTCGTTCTGTCTCAATGCCCTTCCGATTCGGGTCTGACACGACAAGGACAATCCTAGCCACTCAACTAGACAATCCTATGTATGTCATCCAATAACCCGAGAAAGTGTCATTAGGCACCTTCGGAGAACATCCCATACTATTCCCTCCGATGCCCAAGGACAGAAGCATCAATAGGACACTCCCCAATCCCAAGTTATACTTAGGCAATCACATATTCAAGTCCATCATTTCTCATTGATTCAATACATCTTCATGATAAAAGTTAAATCATAATATCGAATTGATCCATCATGAATACAAATAGAAAGAGTAATAAATCATTCTAACAAGAGTATAATAATTCACAATACTACTATTCTAAAACATGTATAACAGTCCTTTAATAATTAAAAGCAATTAAGAGACTATGTTCTTTAAGTATAAGCACTAAACATAAGTTCATGGCCTATATGTTTATGGAGATAACCATCCTTACCTTAAGTTGAGTTGCTGATGAATCGAGAATTACCAAGAAATGGTTCAAAAGTAATGTTAAGACCCTAAACAAACATCAATAATAAGTTAGAGAAGAAATCGGGAAGATCGGATGTCAAATGGGTCAAAACTGGCTAAGGTTGCTGTCAGCAACAACATTGGTCAATGGTCTTTGGTCGATGGCATCGACCAAAATGTCTTCGTGATAGAATAGTGGGTTTTGGGGATTTTGGTCCGAAATTGGTCTTCCGGGGTTCGGATCGATCCAGAACTTGGAGGAATGTTTAAGAACAGTATGAGGACACTACAAATCAAGGAATTAACATAATCCAATGGTCTAAATAGAAAGCCCCAAATTGAGCTACTAAGTTCAAGAGATAAGCATCATAGCATGAATTGAAATTGATTGCATTGACAATAAAAAGGCATGCATTAGCTAAGGGAACTTATAGAAATTCGATTAGGATCATATGTTAGTGATAAACATGTACATAGCATGCTATTTATCTCAGTTTTGTACAAGATGGCATGATGTTAAGAAGAAAATCAAAGAATGTATATGCTAAGCTTGAAATGGGGGCATAGCATCAATAGATAGGTAAGAGGATCATAGGTTAAGCAAGAGTGGACACTTGGAGTGATGGTTGCAAGGTTGCAGCACCATTTCCAAGGTTTCAACAGCAAGAGAGGGATAGAAAAGAATAGAAAAAGATAGAATAGAGAGTGGAATGATGAATCATACCTTGTAGTTGTAGCTGGAGACAAGAATCAATGATTAACAATGAATTTTGGTAGAGTATCCTTCACAAATGCCTAGGAGTTGCTTTGGGAAGCTCCCCCCACGTTCTCAGGAGTGAAAATGATTGCAATAGAGCTCAAAACACGAGGCTAGTATAAATAGATTAGGGAATATTCCAAGAATCATTAACTTGTCTGACTGGGAAACTTTGGTCGATGGTCCTTGGTCGATGGCATCGACCAAAGAGGATCGACCAAAATGTTTCTCAGCAGAAAATCAGGTTTAGTTCAGCAACTTCGAGCAGGGACTTGGAGGGCTATAGAAGGTCAAACTGAATGGGGTTTTCTTCTACAATTCAATCAAGAAGTCTAGTTTCGGGGAATACCTTCGAATTGTGCACGGGAGTTCATTTGGTACTTCAACTAAATCGTTCTTCTCCGATGCGCAGACTTTCATTAAACACCAACAATGTACTCAAGTAAGGGGTACCATCATCAATGTCCATGGGCTCGGTCTCTGACTTGTAATTATCAATCAAAAGGGTCCATAAGGCTCTTCTACCACCACTTCGGGTCTTCGGACCTAAAGGCAACAGTGGATCCGGGTTAGGGTCAGGGTTAAAATAGGGCTGGATATTACAGTTGGCAACTATGAAGATTACGTTGAGGATTCCTCGAGTGATCTCACTTGTTACCAAGATTAGCCCTACTGTGGAGTGGGAGCGTCTGAGCATGATTGATGAAGTCTATGTCTATGAAGACGTTCTTTATAAAGTAGAATAGACTCTAGCTTAGTTAGATTATATCTTTCTTTCTTGTCTTTAGAACCAGTTGTAATTTCCTTTGACTTTCGATCTACATTCCGTTGTGCTCGTGGAGTGAGATTCCGCCTCACTCTACATTTGATTTTATATATCTATTGGTATCATTTCCGCACTCTGATGATTATCTTATTACTTTACTTTAATTCATTTGAATAATATTGTTAACCTTGATTTAGTCTTGTTCTTGATTATATTGTTGTGAATGTGGGAGGTTGATTTACTAGATACTGGATCTTGTGGACTGTGGATCACACACTCGGGTATGCCAGATAGGGTACCGGCTGGGTGGATGTGACATCAACCCTATTGGTCATCCACAAATAATGGACGGGATGCTCTCATGTCCTCTCACGGATTGGTTACTGATCTTGAACGCCCAAGAGCCCAAGTCTACTGTTTGCAACTCTACCAATAAATGGCCCCCACAATGTGATTCATGTTCCCTCACGGGTTGGTTACTGGTCTTGAGCCCCCATGAATCCCTATTGTTGCCATGGGTCATTCGGTCTCAATACCCTTCCGAATCAGGTATGATATAACAGGGTATTCCTAGCCAAACACCACTAGATAATTCCTAGGTATGACAACAAATAATTTGGGAAAGTGTTGAAGGGCACCACCAGAAATATCCCATACTATTTCCACTGATGTCCAAGGACAGAAATGTCAAAAGGACACTTCCCAATCCCCAATCATACCTAGTCATTCACATTCTCATTTCAGTCACAACATACACAATCAATAACTCATCATATAGAAAGATGCGTATAAACATGATCAATTGCATATGTAAGTGACAAAGATGGTAAATCATAATCAAAGAATACATGAATAAGATGCTACTGTAATTGAAGTATTTACATCAGTAAATAAGAAAATACAACTATGAATATGAGAAGTTCTCAAAATAGAAACCAAGATTCATGCAATTCATGTAATTATGGAAATAATTGTCCTTACCTTAAATAGTGTTGATGAATATCCAAAATCAAAGTGGATGATTCCAAACTTAGCAAATAAACCCTAAACATACATAGATACATCATTAGGAAAGAGGCCTAAAATATTAGAGATCAAACGAATCAGATCGGATGAAGAACACAACTAATGACTTGCTTGGTCGATTGGGTGGTAGCTTGGTTATCCGAAACTTAACAAGACTTGGAGGGAACCTCTAGAACAGCAATCTAACACTAAAACAACAAAGATTGGACACTAACGATGGTCTAAAACATTACTTACTAATTTGGAAACATGGCTTCAAATTTAGTAACAATCTAGGTTTTTGATGAAAACATAATATGAAATCAAAGGGAAAACCAGAGATGATAAGATTCTCATCCTAGTAAAAGAAAACCAAAAATCATATACTAATCCATTAAGAACAACAAATCTAATCATGCAAAGGATTGAATGAAAAGAGAGATCATGGCTTCATGAAGAACTTACAAGGATTAGGGTTAAGATCAGTATGACAATCATGAAACCCTAAGAAGAAGAGGAGATCAATGAAGAGATGGTTGCTAACAGAGAATGCAGCATCATCTTCATAGTCTCATTACAGATATTAAGGCATAGTAAGGATAAATCGCAACACGGAAGGGAATCACTAACCTTTGATTGAAGAAAAGAGATGAGAAGCTTGAAGTTCCGCAAAGTTCTTCGCGATCACCAAGGATAGGTGTCACGCCCTCCCAGCCGGTACCCTATCTGGCATACCCGAGAGTGTGATCCACAGCCCGAAGATCAGGTATCGAGTGATCAACCTCCCACATAAACAATAACATAATCATGAACAACCATAACAAGAGTGCGGAAGATAAGTCATAGATCCAATAATGAAAGAATGAATCATAAACGAAACGGAATAATAGATATAATCAGAGTGTCAAACAGATAAGTAAAGTGAAGCAAAAATCCCACTTTACATCCAGCGGAAAAGTAGCTCGAAAGAATAAACTAGATAAAAGCTAATCCCAGTAGCAAGTACATTGGGTAACTAAATTATTCTCCACTTTGTAGACGACATCCTTGTAGGTGTAGATCTCATAGATAGCACAAGGACGCTTCCACTCAATGGTCGGACTAAGCATCGTACGGAGCATAACCACCCGTGGAATCTTCAGAGTAATTGTGGTAACCGCAATCACCTTCCTGGAGATATGCCTCTTCGCCTTGCGCTTCTTCATAGGGACCGTCATAGTATTCCGTACCTGCAGGATAGTCTAACAACATTGTACAATAAAGGAATGAGTTTCAAAGAAACTCAGAAAAGCGATTAAAATCCATAATAACATAAATGGCGAGAATTCCGAACAAACATAAATGCAATATGATATGAGACAAACAATGAATGAATGATTCTAACTCTATGTATGCTGGTCTCTATTGGCAGACATGCTTTAAGTCATAGCACCGTACTTCTTTAGGAAAGTCCACTCACATCCTCAACCATTTAAGATATCTTGGATTCCCTCCAACCATTTAAGATATCTCGGGCGACCGATTGGTAATGGGTCCTTCATCCCTCGGGACAAACCTTGGCAGGGGGTTAAGTCAACACACTCTCTCACAACCATTTGGTATAAGTACTGGCGCATGTCGGGGTAATACCTAGCCAAATGCAAGTCTTCTACTTGGTTACATCAAGTCGGATCCGAGATACTTCCATTCCTCGTCCCCGACGATCCTTTCCGGTATCCTTCACACTAGAGTCCTCATAGTCCCCGACTACGGACTCACCAACCCTATTGATCATCCACATATGGTAAACGGGAAGCTCTCACGTCCTCTCACGGGTTGGTTACCGGTCTTAAGCGCCCGTGAGCCCAAGTCTAACCATATGCAACCCTACCAATAAATGGCCCCCACAATGTGATTCCTGTCCTCTCACGGGTTGGTTACCGGTCTTGAGCGCCCATGAATCCCCATTGCTACCACGGGTCGTTCGGTCTCAATACCCCTCCGATTAGGGTCCGACATAACAGGACATCCTAGCCAAACACTACTAGACAATCCTATATATGTCATCCAACAGTTTAGGAAGGTGTCCAGAGGGCATCTCCGGAAACATCCCATAATATTCCCGTAGTAGTCCAAGGACAGAAATGTCAAAAGGACACCTCTCCTTTCCAAACCATACGTAAGCATACACGTGCATCAATTCATATCATCACATATATGGTAACTCCATATATGGAAAGAAATCAATATTTACAATCATTTGTATAACATTGGTAAGTAAATCATACATGAATCAATTCAATATGAATAAGTAATGCTACTGTAATCAAAGTTATGCAACAAGAGAATATCATTGTAAGAATCTAATTTAGGAAACATATTAATGATATTCAAATATAGAAACTAGATTCATGCTATCTATGTAATTAAGGAAATAACCATCCTTACCTTTTATAACTCGCAAAGAATCCTAAGAAATCAAGTAAGATCTTGGCAAACTTGAGAAGAAGGTCCTAAACAAGTATATACAACATATTAGGAAAGATCCCTAACAGAAAATATAGCAAAGCATCCGAAACAGACCAATTCGGGAGTTGCTGTACTCATTGGTCGAGTGGATTGGTCGAGTGGTCCAGTCGACCAATCAGTCGACCAATGCAGACGAAGAGCTTAGAAAATCGGAGTTTTGAGATATGAAATCCGAATTTGGTGGTTCAAAAGGGTACTAATCAAGGGGTAGACTACATCAGTAGTATTCTAGCATATAGGGGACCCCAAAACACTAATCAAATCAAGGTATCAAGATCCAAATTAGGAAACAAAAAGTTACCATAAATAAATCAAACATGGATCTTGATGAATTTTGAAATAGAAAACAAGGACAAGAACAATAGGAGGATGGATCATTGCTTTCGGTAATGAAAACATGAAAACATGCATAGGTCTTCATAGAATAAGGCTTAGAAGCATAAATCTAAATAAGGAAATAAAACCTACCATATATGTACTATCATGCATCATGAAGAACACATAGTAAGGTAGAAGAGAACAACTAGAATTCTATGGATTATGGATCATAGAAAGAAAACACAACCATTAACCACTAACATGATCAATGAAAGAAGATCCAAAGAGATCGGAATTCAGATTAGGAAATTAACAGAGATTAAATCATGGTTTGATCATGAATCCTTCAAAAGCTTGCAATGATCATGGTTAAGATCATTGTTCTAGCCTTAAATCCTTAGGATGATCATGAGAACATGTTCAGAGATGTTTGCAACAGAGGATGCAGCATCTCTTCTACTGTCTCAACTCAAAAAGGAAAGAAAAACAAAGATGTAGGAGAAGAAGAGAGAGTAGACATACCTTTTGATGCAAAAAGAAGAGTTCCGACGAAGATCCGCCAAGAAAACTCCAAGGATGCAAGAGAGATGACTTGCAGAGGTCTTTGGTTCGTTCCAGAGGGTTTGGAGGCAGCAAATACGAAGTGGACTCGAGGTTAGACTTAAATAGAGCAAGAATCAACCTAATTGCCAAAGACAGCACCCATTGGTCGAGTGGATTGGTCGACTGGCCGATCGACCAATCGGTCGACCAATGCATAAAGAAGGCCAAAACAGGGAATTGAAGGCCCAGATCAAATCCAAACCTAAAGGGGTTTTGCACACAAGTCAAGTGACTTACCTAGTAGGTAGAAATGCCTTCAAACCAAGATAGAGAGCACTCCAAGTCCATCAACTAATTAGATCTTCATCAGGATTCTGTTTCCATAAATAGAACCTCATCATCAACCTTCATGGATTCAAAGCCAGACACCAAGTCCTCTCACTGGGATGGCCCAAAGCTGACTTCTTACTTTACTTCGGGTCATCGGACCTACAAATAACAAGGTTTCCGGGTCAAGGTTAGGGCTGGGTTTCACATTCTCCCCCCCTTAAAGAAATTTCGTCCCCGAAATTGAAAGCGTACCTGTGCTTCCAAAGAGGTAAGGAAACTTCTCCTTCATGTCTTCTTCCTTCTCCCAAGAAGCTTCTTCAGGGGCATGGTTCTTCCACCGAATCTTCACCAAAGGAATGGCGCGATTCCGCAGCTGCTTGTCCTTCCTATCCAGGATTTCGGCCGGTTCTTCATCATAGGTCAAATCAGCACTAAGTCCTTCAGGTGCTTGCTGCAAAATGTGTTCCGGATTCTCTATGTATTTTCGGAGCATCGAAATATGGAACACATTGTGCACACCAGCAAGAGACGGAGGTAATGCTAATCGATACGCAACAGGTCCAACCTTTTCCAAAATCTCGAAAGGTCCAATGTAACGAGGGCTAAGCTTACCCTTAACATTGAATCTCATCACACCCTTCATTGGTGAGACCTTCAGAAAAACTTTCTCTCCAACTTGAAATTCCAAATCGGTCCTTCTCTTATCAAGCATAAGATTTTGTCTCGTCTCGATCGAGACTTAATCCTTTCTCTTATCATATCTACCATAGCACTTGTAGCTTCAATCATCTCGGGACCTAAGACTTTTCTTTCACCTGTCTCGATCCAAGACAAAGGTGTCCTACAAGTACTACCATACAAAGCCCTGAATGGAGCCATGCCTATTGTTGCTTGATAAATGTTGTTATAGGCAAACTCAACCAAAGCTAGGTGTTCATCCCAATTACCACCCATATCCACCACGCAAGATCTGAGCATGTCTTCCAATGTCCGAATTGTCCGCTCGGATTGTCCATCGACCTGTGGATGATGAGCTGTACTCAAGTTCAATTGGGTTCCCAAGGCCTCTCGCAAACTGTTCCAAAACCTTGAGGTGAACCTAGGATCACGATCCGAAACAATACTCAAAGGCACACCATGCGGACGAACCACATTATCCACATAAAGCCCGGCTAGCTTATCCAGAGTATGAGTGATCTTCATAGGAATGAAATGGGCTGATTTGGTCAACCTATCAACAATCACCCACACAGTTGTCATTGCCTTTACTTGTCCGAGGCAAGCTAGTCACAAAGTCCATGGAAATATCTTCCCACTTCCAACTAGGAATAGGAAGGGGTTGAAGTAATCCAGATGGAGGTTGTCGGACGGCTTTCACACGTTGGCAAGTCTCACACTTGGCAACAAAATCGTCAACATCCGCCTTTAGACCAATCCACCAAAAATGTTCCTTCAAGTCCTTGTACATCTTGGTGCTTCCGGGTGTACGAAGAAAGACCGATCGGTGTGCTTCCTTCAATATTTCATTCTTAACTTCATCGTTTGTGTGCACACACGGTCTTCCTCTAAACAACAAAGCACCATCCATGGATATACCAAAGTCGGGATCCGACTCAGGATTCGAAGAAATCTTCTCAACTTTGGTCAAAAACTCATGATCAGAACTCTGCAGAGCAACAATCTTATCTCTAAGACCAGATCTTGCCGTCATGGCGTAAAGAATAAAATCGGAATTCTCGTGGACGATTTCCAAACCAAAACTCTCAATAGAAGACCACAATGGTAAACTCAAAGCATTCAAATCCAAAGTCTTCTTCTGGTTCTTCCTACTAAGAGCATCGGCAACAACATTTGCTTTCCCAGGATGATACTGAATATCACAATCATAATCGGAGACGAGTTCCAACCATCTCCTTTGTCTCATGTTCAACTCCTTTTGGGTAAAGAAGTATTTCAAACTCTTATGATCCGTGAAAATGGCAATCTTCTCACCGTAAAGATAATGTCTCCAAATCTTCAAAGCAAAGACAACGGCGGCAAGTTCTAGATCGTGAGTGGGGTAATTCCGCTCATAATCCTTCAATTGCCGAGAAGCATAGGCTACGACCTTGCCATGTTGCATCAGTACACAACCCAAACCAATCTTTGACGCATCGGTATAAACTGTCATACCACCGGAACTATCAGGTATAGTCAAAACCGGGGCACTTGTCAATCTATCCTTCAACTCCTGAAAATTCTTTTCACAAAGCGTCGAGACCAAACAAACTTCTCTTCTTTCCCGGTCAACTTAGTCATAGGAGCAGCCAACCGAGAAAAGTTCTCAATAAACCTTCGGTAGTAACCCGCCAATCCAAGAAAACTTCTTATTTCCGTTATCGACTTCGGTCTCTCCCAATCAGCCACAGCTTGGACCTTTTCGGGATCGACACGAATACCTTCGGCTGAAACTACATGACCAAGGAAAACCACTCTCTTAAGCCAGAAATCACACTTGCTAAACTTAGCAAACAACTTCTTTTCCCGCAACCTTTGCAAAGTGAAACTTAGATGACTCGCATGCTCTTCTTCGCTCTTCGAATAGATCAAGATGTCATCAATGAAAACAATCACAAACTTATCAAGCACATCATGAAATACTCGGTTCATGAGGTCCATGAACACCGCAGGAGCATTGGTCAATCCGAAAGGCATGACTCTAAACTCGTAGTGACCATACCGCGTTCGGAAAGCTGTCTTGAAGATATCACTAGACTTCACTTTCAATTGGTGATATCCGGACCTTAAGTCAATCTTCGAGAACACAACTGCACCCTTCAACTGATCGAAGAGATCATCGATTCTCGGGCAGCGTGGATATCTATTCTTGATAGTCAACTTATTCAACTCACGGTAGTCGATGCACAAGCGCATACTACCGTCTTTCTTCTTGACGAACAAGACCGGAGCTCCCCAAGGTGAAACTCCCTTCTCTTCCTTAACTTTTCCCACCTAGTGTGTCACCTTGGTTTCCAAATCAGAAGCAAGATATCCAAGAACATCATCAACAACTTGCTTCCACTCTTTACTTAAAATCATCAAAAATCCACTTGACCAAATGATTTGAAAACTTAAATCATGCTCAAATATATCCATATAGTCATCAAACAATATTCCATAAGGCAAAAATCACATTTTCCAAAAATTCAACAGCAAATGAGGTCACTGTGACCATTGGTCGAGTGGTTGGTCGAGTGACCCAGTCGACCAATCAGCCGACCAATGAAGACAGTAATGCGAAAATTCGCATTATAAGCCTCATTTCCACATTCCAACCTCATTCTAACTTCTTCCAAAGGTGAGAGAGCTCTAGGGAAAATATCCAAGAGTTCCCACAAGTGTTCTTGAGGTGATTTAGTGCTTCAACAACAACACCACAACACACCATCTTCACAAACAAGGTAAATCTCTCATTCTTTCTTCCATTTTCATCTTCTCATGCTTGCATTTCAATAAAACCATGCTTTACTTGTATCCAATGCTAGAAATCATGCTTAGGAATGCTTAGAAACATATTCCCTAGGTTTTAAACACAATGACATGCATAGACAACAAGTTTTAACACATTTGGTGCTCATCACGCAAAGTTTTATACCGAAATCGATATCTTTAGAAAAATTTCGTTTTCTCTCAAACCGCTTGAAATTTTCGCACGAGATCAAATGCTACATGCTCAAGATGACATTGTAGATAGGTCCATACAATTTGATTTAACCAATTTCAACTTTTCAAAAATCCAATTTTGACCTAAATTGCAAAATCCCCAAATTTCTTCTTGCTGAATTTTTCGCTTTAATCCATGTTTTCGATCGATTTTCATCAAAACAACTTCATAGACATGAAATTCCAAGTATTGTGCACATGCTAGTATGTTCAAATCAAATTTCCCCCAAATTTGAAATTTTCCGAAAAATTACGAAAATACCCTTTTGGCTCAAATCTTGAAACAAAGCACTAATTGGAATTGTCTCTTGTCTCTTCCACGGATACATCATGCAGAGGGGGAGGACGAGGAGGAGGTAGAGGTCGAGGTCGCATCGTAGGTGCTCTTAGGGGCAGAGGTCGGGTTCCTTTCGAGCCCAGAGAGGAGGTTAGGAGACCGGACCTATTTGACACACCTCGAGCCGAGTTTCGTACGAGGCCTACTTCAGCTATTGTAACATCGAGATGGGGCGTCTACTTCACTTACGCCAGCTCGGAGCCTTCGAGATCCGGCAGAGGTTCGACACTTTACGGTGGACTCACCTCTTCACCGAGGATTTGCCGGTATACCCGAAGCTAGTGAGGTTGTTCTTCAAAGCAACCTTACTTACACGTAGGAGGCTCGGGGCCGGGGACATCCACTCGGACTTGTCCTCGGGAGCAGTGGTTCACCGGACTCGGATTCGCTTCTCTACCCGGACACCGGCCGAGATCTTGCAGTGTCCCTTACTACCCACAGCAGGTGTGTGGATACCGCAGGAGCAGCACCCGGACAGCCATCCGATGCCGTACGAGCTTCGCGAGATATGCTCTACGCTATGGGATAGCCGCCGATGCTTCACACCGTGGACTAGCGGACGGATGACGGGTTCTCGCACGTATTATCGGTCGCATAGTCGGCCGGAACATCATGCCGAAAGCCGGACATCACCATCGGGTCACAGGTGATGGAGGCCTTGGTCATTTACCGCATCTACATGGGCTTCGAGATCGATCTCTCCTACATCATTCAGCAGGTCATGCCGGACTTAGTTCTCGCGGCCTAGCATGCGGAACCTTTGCTATGGGAGGCTTCGACTTTGATCTTCGGGCATTTCGGGGTGAGTTTCGAGGATACTCCGATGGACACTAGATCACGAGGATACCCCATTGGGACTCGGACCATT
This sequence comes from Hakea prostrata, assembly GCF_041222555.1. Classification (NCBI taxonomy): domain Eukaryota; kingdom Viridiplantae; phylum Streptophyta; class Magnoliopsida; order Proteales; family Proteaceae; genus Hakea; species Hakea prostrata. The sequence goes on from NC_142600.1 coordinate 43,033,144, forward strand.
CGACGGATGAGACTACATCGGTTAGAGAGATCTCCCGGTCCAGGAGGGTGAGGATGATGATGAATCGGAGGATGAGGATGAGGGATCAGAGGATGGAGGAGAGGATATCGGTCCCGATAGTGATGATCAGGCCGGAGATGATACGAGATATGCGCGAGGCCGAGCCCGTGCATCACGAGTTTCCTTCATCACACTTCGAGGCGGGTGGCCCTTCACATGCGGTTCCGGAGACTTCGGATCTTGGTGCACAGATGAGATCGATGACTTCCATGCTAGAGAGGATGGAGGTCGGACAGAGCAGATGTACGAGAGGATGGAGTCTCGACAGACGAGGATAGAGCATCGGGTGACTCGGCTAGCGAGGAGTTCGGAGCATATAGAGATCGAGTAGATCACCTAGATAGACCGTACCTTAGGATTTCCCATTTATGCATTTCAGATGTAATCATTGTAAAAACTTTTGAAATTAATGAAGTTCATTTTGTTTCTCTTTAATTATTGTATGTTATGCACTTTTCTTTTCCTTGCATTAGTGTCATTTGTTCAAGTATAATTATGGTATGTTATTCGAAATGTTCTGTTATGCCTCAAAGTTCAAGTTTCTAATTCAGTTGTTCTATTATTCACTTCTAAGAGTAGAAGAGTCACTTCAGATCAATGACTCAGAATGTTCAGTTGTTGCCTTTTGTGGTTAGGATCTCCTCGAACCTTGGGCTCCGATACCAATCATCACGCCCTCCCAGCCCGGTACCCTATCCGGCATACCCGAGAGTGTGATCCACAGCCCGAAGATCAGGTATCGAGTGATCAACCTCCCACATAAACAATAACATAATCATGAACAACCATAACAAGAGTGCGGAAGATAAGTCATAGATCCAATAATGAAAGAATGAATCATAAACGAAACGGAATAATAGATATAATCGTAGTGTCAAACAGATAAGTAAAGTGAAGCAAAAATCCCACTTTACATCCAAATGGAAAAGTAGCTCGAAAGAATAAACTAGATAAAAGCTAATCCCAGTAGCAAGTACATTGGGTAACTAAATTATTCTCCACTTTGTAGACGACATCCTTGTAGGTGTAGATCTCATAGATAGCACAAGGACGCTTCCACTCAATGGTCGGACTAAGCATCGTACGGAGCATAACCACCCGTGGAATCTTCGTGGGTAATTGTGGTAACCGCAATCACCTTCCCCGGAGATATGCCTCTTCGCCTTGCGCTTCTTCATAGGGACCGTCATAGTATTCCGTACCTGCAGGATAGTCTAACAACATTGTACAATAAAGGAATGAGTTTCAAAGAAACTCAAGAAGGCGCTTAAAATCCATAATAACATAAATGGCAGAATTCCGTAACAAACATAAATGCAATATGATATGAGACAAACAATGAATGAATGATTCTAACTCTATGTATGCTGGTCTCTATTGGCAGACATGCTTTAAGTCATAGCACCGTACTTCTTTAGGAAAGTCCACTCACATCCTCAACCATTTAAGATATCTTGGATTCCCTCCAACCATTTAAGATATCTCGGGCGACCGATTGGTAATGGGTCCTTCATCCCTCGAGACAAACCTTGGCAGGGGGTTAAGTCAACACACTCTCTCACAACCATTTGGTATAAGCACTGGCGCATGTCGGGGTAATACCTAGCCAAATGCAAGTCTTCTACTTGGTTACATCAAGTCGGATCCAGATACTTCCATTCCTCGTCCCCGACGATCCTTTCCGGTATCCTTCACACTAGAGTCCTCATAGTCCCCGACTACGGACTCACCAACCCTATTGATCATCCACATATGGTAAACGGGAAGCTCTCACGTCCTCTCACGGGTTGGTTACCGGTCTTAAGCGCCCGTGAGCCCAAGTCTAACCATATGCAACCCTACCAATAAATGGCCCCCACAATGTGATTCCTGTCCTCTCACGGGTTGGTTACCGGTCTTGAGCGCCCATGAATCCCCATTGCTACCACGGGTCGTTCGGTCTCAATACCCCTCCGATTAGGGTCCGACATAACAGGACATCCTAGCCAAACACTACTAGACAATCCTATATATGTCATCCAACAGTTTAGGAAGGTGTCCAGAGGGCATCTCCGGAAACATCCCATAATATTCCCGTAGTAGTCCAAGGACAGAAATGTCAAAAGGACACCTCTCCTTTCCAAACCATACGTAAGCATACACATGCATCAATTCATATCATCACATATATGGTAACTCCATATATGGAAAGAAATCAATATTTACAATCATTTGTATAACATTGGTAAGTAAATCATACATGAATCAATTCAATATGAATAAGTAATGCTACCGTAATCAAAGTTATGCAACAGTAGAATATCATTGTAAGAATCTAATTTAGGAAACATATTAATGATATTCAAATATAGAAACTAGATTCATGCTATCTATGTAATTAAGGAAATAACCATCCTTACCTTTTATAACTCGCAAAGAATCCTAAGAAATCAAGTAAGATCTTGGCAAACTTGAGAAGAAGGTCCTAAACAAGTATATACAACATATTAGGAAAGATCCCTAACAGAAAATATAGCAAAGCATCCGAAACGGACCAATTCTGGAGTTCTTGTACTCATTGGTCGAGTGGATTGGTCGAGTGGTCCAATCGACCAATCAGTCGACCAATGCAGGTGATAGCTTAGAAAATCAGAGTTTTGAGATATGAAATCCGAATTTGGTGGTTCAAAAGGGTACTAATCAAGGGGTAGACTACATCAGTAGTATTCTAGCATATAGGGGACCCCAAAACACTAATCAAATCAAGGTATCAAGATCCAAATTAGGAAACAAAAAGTTACCATAAATAAATCAAACATGGATCTTGATGAATTTTGAAATAGAAAACAAGGACAAGAACAATAGGAGGATGGATCATTGCTTTCGGTAATGAAAACATGAAAACATGCATAGGTCTTCATAGAATAAGGCTTAGAAGCATAAATCTAAATAAGGAAATAAAACCTACCATATATGTACTATCATGCATCATGAAGAACACATAGTAAGGTAGAAGAGAACAACTAGAATTCTATGGATTATGGATCATAGAAAGAAAACACAACCATTAACCACTAACATGATCAATGAAAGAAGATCCAAAGAGATCAGAATTCAGATTAGGAAATTAACAGAGATTAAATCATGGTTTGATCATGAATCCTTCAAAAGCTTGCAATGATCATGGTTAAGATCATTGTTCTAGCCTTAAATCCTTAGGATGATCATGAGAACATGTTCAGAGATGTTTGCAACAGAGGATGCAGCATCTCTTCTACTGTCTCAACTCAAAAAGGAAAGAAAAACAAAGATGTAGGAGAAGAAGAGAGAGTAGACATACCTTTTGATGCAAAAAGAAGAGTTCCGACGAAGATCCGCCAAGAAAACTCCAAGGATGCAAGAGAGATGACTTGCAGAGGTCTTTGGTTCGTTCCAGAGGGTTTGGAGGCAGCAAATACGAAGTGGACTCGAGGTTAGACTTAAATAGAGCAAGAATCAACCTAATTGCCAAAGACAAGCACCCATTGGTCGAGTGGATTGGTCGATCGGCCCAGATCGACCAATCGGTCGACCAATGCGACAACAAGGCCAAAACAGGGAATTGAAGGCCCAGATCAAATCCAAACCTAAAGGGGTTTTGCACACAAGTCAAGTGACTTACCTAGTAGGTAGAAATGCCTTCAAACCAAGATAGAGAGCACTCCAAGTCCATCAACTAATTAGATCTTCATCAGGATTCTGTTTCCATAAATAGAACCTCATCATCAACCTTCATGGATTCAAAGCCAGACACCAAGTCCTCTACTGGGATGGCCCAAAGCTGACTTCTTACTTTACTTCGGGTCATCGGACCTACAAATAACAAGGTTTCCGGGTCAAGGTTAGGGCTGGGTTTCACAATAGGCTTGGAGAGAGTCTTCACACGTTCACTGAGGGTTTAGGAGGCAATGTAGCCTAAGAAACACAAAGTCCACTTAAATAGAAGTTAAAAATCCTAAATAGAAGAGTTTCTCGAATCTCTGACTCTGTTGGTCGATTGGCCCAATCGGCCACCCAGTCGACCAAGCCAGTCAGCAAGGCCAAAACAAGGAATTGAAGGTCCAGATCAAATCCAAACTCGATGAGCTTTCCCCGACACAACATATGACTTACCTAGTATAGAGAAATGCCTTCAAATCATGTCTAACTATACTTCAAGTCCATCAACTAATCTCATCTTCAACAAGTTGTAGTTTCCTTTCCGGTCTTGGACAAGCTTCCAAGTATGGAACACCATCATCAACTTCCATGGGTTCTAGGTCAAACACCATGTCTTCCACAGAGATGGCCCATAGTTGGCTTTTTCCTTTACTTCGGGTTTTCGGACCTACAAACAACAAGGTACCCCTGCCTTTTGGAAACCAAGTACCCCCAATTTCAAGGACGAAATTTTTTTAAGGGAGGAGAATGTGAAATCCAGCCCTTAACCTAGCCTGGAGGGACCCTATTTGTTTTGAGAAAATATGAGACTTGTGGGTGTTTGACCTTGATGTGGGACCCAAAGTTCAGTTTGGATATGTTTAGAAGACCCAAACCTCTCCCTTAGTGTTGATCCAAAGATCCGAAGTGATGGAAGAAAACTTGGTGTGCCATCTCAATAAAAAACATGGTGTTTGACCCGGAATCCATGGAGATTGATGATGGAGTTTTTTTGTTTTTAGAAACCTTATATGAATTGGAGATGAACTGCACCTTGATGTTTAAGAGCTTGGTTGATGGACCTAAAGCCCATTTGAACATGGTTTGAAGGTGCCCCTATATCCTAGGAAGGTTGCTTGATGAGTTGGGAGAAGCCCATGTGAATTTGATGAAGTTTGGACCTTGAAGTTCCTAACTAAGCCTTGCTGACATGCTTGGTTGATTGGGTGGTCGATTGGGCCAGTCGGGCTTGACCTTCGAGTTGTCGGACCTGCAATACGCATTCCAGATTAGAATTATGGGGGTTGTTACAATCTCCATTGTGAAATCCCACCTAGCCCTAACCTTGCTGCTGTGCCAAATGCATACATACTATATGCATTGTTTGATTTATTCTCTGCCATATGAGTTGCCTAGTTTCGTTTGGTAGAAGTTTACCCCTGAAGCTGATCTATTCTCTCTACTATTTCTTCTAGTGCCTTCTATTCCCTTTGATAGGAGGGCGATCTTAAGCCATTCCCATGACTGATCCTTCTATTCCTGTTGTTCTAGAGTGGATCTCCATACACTTTATAACCTTGTGAATTCTCCACATGATGATTTTGAAGGGAAATCAAGTGTGGTCTTCATGATTTGTTAACCCTTCTAATTGTTTTTTTTATTTCAAAACATGTTAGATTTACTCCTTTGTTTTCTTACAAATGACTTATTGTTATTTGTTTCCCGTAAAGTTTGGGAGAAGGAAGTCAAGATAAAAGCAAAGTATCTCCATCTCTTTGGAAGCCAAGTACTTCCTCAATTTCGGGGACGAAATTATTTTAATGGGGGGAGAATGTAAAATCCAGCCCAAACCTAGTCAGGACACCCTATCTGTTTTGGGTGAAGAAGGGCTTATTTAATGTTTGACCTAGAGTTGGACCTTAAGTACCATGTTGTTATCCTTGGAAGGTCCTAAGAAGTCTTTGTGGGCCATCTCAGTAGAAGACATAGTGTTTGATCCCGAAACCCATGAATATTGATGATAGTGTTTCCTTATGGAAATCTTACTCGATTTGGAGTTGAAGTGCCCATTGATGTAGAAGAACTTGGTTGATGGGCCTAAAGCCTAGTTGGACCTGGTTTGAAGACATCCCTCCATACTAGGTAAGTAGTATGATGTGTTGAAAGAAGCCTGTCCAAAAACATTGAAGTTAGGCCCATTAAATCCATATTTTAAGGCAAGCTGCCCAGGCAGGGGCAATTTGGTAAATTTCTGTTTTTAGGGTTTTTAAAAGCTTTATTTATTTGAAATTCGTGGTAAACAATCCCACTTGGTTTCTAAATCTCTAGAGAACGTGGAAAGGACCGTAGAACCTCTTCCTTGGCAACCAAGCAACCAACAAGGGCGTTCGGGTCAGTTTGGTGAAATCCTAGTAATTTAGGGACTTCTTATGCTATTTAAAGGGGGGAACTCCATGTTTTTCACTAACAATCAGTTCTAAGCCTTTGGAGAACATGGGAGGAGCCCTAGAACCTCTCCTCCAAAGCCAAGGATGATCCTCAAGCACCTGTTCAGGTTTCTTCATCGGTTCTTCTAAAAGGTTAGTAATTGATTCGTTTCTTCTTTGATTTGTTTTTTCTTCTATACTTCTGATCTCCTGTCTATGAGAAAGGTATTATGCTACTGTAATGGCCTCTTCTCTAATTCTACTAGCCCTAGAGTGAATCCCCCAATTCACTCTATGTTCTTGAAGCCATATGGCGATGATTCTTGAAATTGACTTTACCCATGGTCTTGATCACTTCCTCATTATTATTCTACTGATTTTGGTGATTGTGGGAAAGGTCTCACATACAACCTTTCCTTCTATCCCCATTATTGTTAGGTTGATTCCCTCTTTCCCCCATCCTTGCCAAACAAAAGTAAGGGTTATTCTATGAGAGGTAACCAAATTAGGAAACCCTAATCATTTATTAACTGGAGATCCTTTCCAAAACTATTCTTGATTTTGAAATACTAATGAGATGTTTCCCTTATCTATCTTTGGTGATTTGTGAGAGTCCAAATTGGGTACTTTCATGAGCAGTAACCAAATAGGGAAAACCTAATCCTCCTCTAAATTATTGGATCCTCCCTAAGACTTTCTTTATTATGGTTTCTTTATCTTTATTCCCTAGGGTGAATCTTTATTCTCCCTAGTCTTCCCATGGGATATTACAATTTCTTTCCTTTGACTTTATTTACATTGTTTCCTCTCATTGTTAGACCTTTCCAATACCTTCTTGATTTTAAAATACTATTATTTCTTTCTTAGAGTGAATCCCCCATTCACTCTGTCACATCCTCCCAGCCGGTACCCTAACTGGCATACCCGAGAGTGTGATCCACAGCCCCAAATATCAAGTATCGAGGAAATCATCCTCCCACATAATCAATAACATAATCATAAACAGGAATAATCAAGGTTTAATATTATAAACAAGGTTCAATATAAGAAATGAATAAATAACATAGTTAGAGTGCGGAAAATGATACCGGGATATCTATAGTTATCAAAAGAAGTAAAGTGAGGCAGAAACTCACTCCAGAAATACAGTGAAACGTAGTATAAGTCTAAAAGGAATAATAACTGAAATCAAAAGAAAGATAAATAAAACTAAGAGTCTTCTATTCTATAGATGACATCTTCAAAGTAGTGGACTTCATCAATCCAACTGAGATGTTCCAATACCATGTTGCCTTTAATCGTGGTACGAAACTTGATCAACTGAGGGATCATCAGAGTAATCTTGATTGTCGCCAACACCTTGCGTGTAGTACGCTTCATCGACTTGCGCTTCAATGTATGGTTCTTCATAGTAGTCAGTACCTATAGAATAGTCTAACAAAACAATGTACAAAAAGGAATGAGTTTCGAAGAAACTTAGTAAGGTAGTTAATCCATAACAACATAAATAACATGTAGCAAAACATAGCAAGATGCAATGCAGTATGAAACAGATAATGTATGTATGCATCTAAACTCTATGTATGCTGGTCTCTATTGGCAGACATGCTTTAAGTCATAGCACCATACTTCCATGGGTAGGTCACACGTACGGCTTCGGTTGGTAGTGGGTCCGGCATCCCTCTCGGACATTCCATGGCTAGGGGTTAAGTCATCTCTCTCTCACATCACCATTTGGTCTAAGTACTAGCGCATGTAAGGGTAAAACCTAGCCCAATGCAAGTCATCTACTCAGTTACATCAACTCAGGTCTAGATACTTCCATTCCTCCGCTCTCGGGATCCTTTCCGGTATCCTTTCCACTAGAGTCAGCGTATTCGACTCTCTCAAATACGGACTCATCAACCCTATTGGTTATCCACATATGGTAAATGGGAAGCTCTCATGTCCCCTCACGGATATAAGTCACCGGTCTTGAGCGCCCATGAGCCCAAGTCTAGCCATATGCAACCCTCCAATACATGGCCCCACAATGTGATTCCCGTCCTCTCACAGGTTGGTTACCAGTCTTGAGCGCCCGTGAATCCCCATTGCTACCACGGGTCGTTCGGTCTCAATACCCTTCTGATTTGGGTCTGATATAACAGGGACATCCTAGCCAAACACTTGCTAGACAGCCATAGGTATGACAATCAATAATTCAGGGAAGAGTCGATGGACAACCCCGGAAACATCCCATACTATTTCCGATAATGTCCAAGGACAGAAGTGTCAAAAGGACACCTCACAATCCCGAATCATACCTAATCAGATACAATCCCAGATCAGTCGTGACATACATAGTCAACACATCATCATATAAACGAGAGTATACGATCATGATCTAATCATTAGACAATATAGTAATAAGCAATTCTTATAAGCTTGAATAATGAAAAAGAAAACATAAGTAAAGTACTACTGTACTTACAGTAGTATAACAGAAGTATAAAGTATAAGAACAGTAGTTAAACTCAGAGTTCCATAAAGTATAAACTCAAGAGTATACAATCTATGTAATTACAGAATAACAGTCCTTACCTTCTAACTCGTAATGGAACTTAGGGAAATCAAGTAAGACCTTGACTAAACCTGAGAAGAAAGTCCTAAACAAGTGTATACAACATGTTAGGAAAGATACATAGAAGGAAAGATCTCAAATCAATCAAAACAGACCAAGAATGAGGTTCTTTGTACTCATTGGTCGATCGATTGGTCTATCTACCCCGATCGACCAATGAGTCGACCAACAGAGACAGTAGCCTTCAAGAATCATAAATTTTAGATTAAGAAACCGAATTTGTTGGTTCAAAAGGGTACCAATTAAGGGGGAAACTATAATGGTAGCATTCTAGCATATAGAGGACATCAAACCACCACCCAAACCAAGTTTCCAAAATACAACTTAAGAACCAAAAGGGTTAACCTAATTAGGTTAAATCATGGATCATGAAGAAAACACAGTATGATCAAGGGTAAGGAATTAGAGGATGATAGGATAAAATTCTTGTAAGGAAAACACATTGATTGGCTATTAATAGGGTCAATAACATATATCCAAGAATTAGGGTTTCACCCTTTTTGGCTCCCATGAAAAAGGTTGAGATCACAGGAAAAAGGGAAGTACATTGTTGGCCAATAACAACAAGAAAAACTATAGAATATTAAATTTAGATCAACCTAAATATTACCCATGATGTTTCCCTCACATGGGAGGTTACCGAAAGGTTTCCAGAAAGATCATACAAGGGTTAGGGTTTCAAGAAATAATTGGCTAGGGTTTCAAGAATCTAACTAGTTAGGGTTGAGATCATGACGATGATCATAGATCTTCGAGGAATCGAATGAGATCATGGAATAGATGGTTGCAAGAATGCAACATCATCTTCCTGATCTCAATCAAGAACAAGGTTGAAGAAAAGAAAATCAAAGATAGAAAAGAAAAGAGATCACATACCTTTGATGCAGGAGGATGAAGATCACTTGAGTTCTTGCGAGATATCAACCAAGGATGCAAGGGAATTGATTAGAAAGGAGTTCTAACTTGTTCCAGAGGCTTAGGAGGCAGATGAGGCTGAGTATTCCCGAGACTAGATTTAAATAGAGTAGCCACGACCTAATTTTCAAAAACAGAATCAATTGGTCGATTGATTGGTCGACTGTCGACCAATGAGTCGACCAATCAGAACAGCAACTTCAAAACAGGAAATTGAAGGCTCAGATCAAGTCCAAACATCAAGGGGTTCTGCACACACCTAGAGTGACATACCTAGTAGGTAGAAATGCCTTCGAACCAATACAAAGAGCACTCCAAGTCCATCAACTAATCTGATCTTCATCAGGGTGCAGTTTCCATAAATGGAACACTGACATCAACACTCATGGATTTCAATCCAGCCACCAAGTCTTCTACTAAAATGGCCCAAAGCTGACTTCTTTCCTTACTTCGGGTTGCTGGACCTACAAACAACAGGATTTTCGGGTTAAGGTTAGGGCTGGGTTTCACACACTCTATATTCTTGAAACCATATGGTCATATTCTTGTTTCTTGATTTATATTCTTGTTTCTTGATTCTTGACTATTCTTTCTTTCTTAGAGTGAATTGCTCAAATCACTCTATGTTCTTGAAATTCTTGAAACCATATGGTGATGATCTTATTTCTTGATGTTTTATGTCTATGATCTTACCTAAGATCTTGATGACTCTTTCCATGATTTTCCTATCTATCTTTATGATTGTGGAGAAGGTCTCATACCATTACCGTGACCTTCCCTTGTGTCCCCATGATTATTGGATGAATCCCTTTCTTTCCTAAATGAGAAACCTTAATAGTTGAATTTGGGAGGAAACCCTTGGGTAACCCTCATGAGAGAATATCCAATTGGGAACCCTAAATTTCTAATCCTCCCCAATTGCATCCTTGATATTAAATTGTTAAGGAAATTAATCCCTTTCATCTTGTGAACCTACCTTGGGTTATCTTGAGAACCAATCTAGGGAAACCTTCATGAGAGGATATTTATTTGAAAACCCTAACTTCTTGGTTCAAATCAAGAACCTATCTTTTTACCTTAACTTGATACTTTGACCTTCTTGGATAGTCCTAATATGTTCTAGGATGCTCCCTTTTGAATTTCGGACCAATCGGACTTCAAAAGAAGAAGTTATGACCAAATTAGTATATTCTGTCCGTACTGAATCTGCTTGGTTGAGCCTCTTGGTTGATCCCATCAACCAAGGCATCGACCAAAGGGCTGCTGACAGCAGAGTTTGCCCTGTGTAGTCCCTATTAGACTTCTAATCTTCTAGGGCTTTTTCCTAATGATTGTTATATGCTTGTTTAGGGTTTAATTGCTAGTCTTGGACCTCTTCCTCATTATTCTTCAGAATTTCTTCGATGTTTGTTTAAGGTAAGGATGGTTGATCCCTAATAACCTACTATACATGTTTACTTGTATTTGATTTAGAATACATGATCATATTACTGTTGTAGTTAGTTTCTTATAACTATATTGTTGTTGTAGTTCTTTAATTGTAGTAACAATTGTTCTTATTGTTCAATTGTTATTTCAGTTCTGAATGATTATATGTTGTATTATCTACTATGCTTGTGAATGATTGATTGAATGTGATTGCCTAGGTTGTGATTGGGGAATGGGGAATGCCCTTTTGGCATTTCTGTCATTGGACACCAGTGGAGGTGGTATGGGACGCTTTCCTATGGTGCCCCTTGGTGCTTTCCCTGATTACTGGTTGACATACCTAGGGCATGTCTAGAAGTGTTTGGCTAGGATGTCCCTATTATATCAAACCCGATCGAAAGGGAATTGAGTCCGAGCAACCCGTGGTTACAATGTGGATTTGTGGATACTTAATAGCAGTGCGTAATATCGGTGAGGAGGACATAAATCCCATTGTGGACAATCAATACCAGTGCGTAATATCCGTGAGAGGCCATTCATTGGTACAGTTGCAGATGTGGAACATGGGCCCCTGAAATCAAGGCCGGTGAAATGATCCATGAGAGGAAACGGGAACTTCCTGTTAGCGTGATGTAACTGGCCAATAGGATTGATGAGTCCGTAGTCCGAGATGGTGGTTTTTACCACAAAGAAAGATACGATGACTCTAGGGTGAAGGATACCAGAAAGGATCCCGGGATGGGAGGAATGGAAGTATCTGGATCTAAGTTGATATAACTAAGTAAAAGACTTGCATTTGGCTAGGCTTAACCCTGACATGCGCCAGTACTCAGACCAAACGATGATGTGAGAGAGTGTTGACCTAAACCCCAGCCATGGAATGTCCATGAGGGATGCCTTACCCATTGCCAACAGGGGAACCCAAGATACCGAGATGGTTGAGGGAGAGTGGTTGGACCCTACCCATGGTAGTATGGTGCTATGACTTAAAGCATGTCTGCCAATAGAGATCAGCATACATAGAGTTAGAAGCATATCTGCATTGTTTGTTTCATATCATGTTGCATTTTGTATAGTTTGCTTTCATTTATTATTATGTTATTATGGATTAACTGCCTTGCTGAGTTCTTTTGAACTCACTCCTTTTTGTAATATCTCCTGTTAGGCTTCTCTGCAGGTAATACTACTACTGTTGACTATGATGGTCAATATCATGAAGACCGAGTTGAGGACTCATACTATGATGGCTATGGTGATTATGTTAGTGAAGACTATTAATACGAGATTGATACTTATCAGGAGTAGTTCGGCTTTAGCGCTTGAGGGCTAGCGATGGGAAATCGCTCCATCCTTCTTTGACGTTTATTAGCTTTCTTTGAGACTTTAGTTGTCCATTCCCCTTTTTCTTTCAGGAACCGTTTGTAACCTTTTGATCTACTTTCCGCTGCTGTTGTGGAATGAGTTTCTGCCTCATTCTACATGTTGATTCATTCTATTGGTATCATTTTCCGCACTCTGATTGTATTCTTGAACCGTATCTTGATATTTTGATTAATAAAGTTAAACATTTGATTTATTCTTGCTTTTGATTATATTATTGTGCTAAGTGGATATGATCGTTCCTAAACTTGATCTTTGGGACTGTGGATCACTCCTCCGGGTATTCCAAATAGGGTACCGGCTGTCCTGGATGTGACAACCATGGTTGGGGTTTAGGTCACCTCTCTCTCACCACCATTGGTATGAGTACTACCACATGTAAGGTTTATACATAGCCCAATGCAAGGCAAATACTTCCTCTCATGCATCTCACAATCTTGGTTTGTTATCCTTCCTTACTAGAGTCATCGTATCCTATGGCATTGATCAGCTTGGACTACGCTGACTCTTAACCCTATTGGTCATCCACATATAATGGACGACAGGTCTCATGTCCTCTCACAGGTTGGCTATCAATCTTGGGTGACCATGAGCCCAAATCTATTATATGAAACCCTACCAATGAATGGCCCCCACAACGTGATTGTGTCCTCTCACAAGTTGGCTACCAGTCTTGAGCACCCACACCCCACAATGTTGCCATGGGTCACTCAACATCAATACCCATGGCAATATGATGTAATATGACGGGATTTCTAACCAAACACAACTAGACTTCCTAGTTATGACATCCAGTGATCATAAAAAGTGCCAAGGGGCATCATAGGATTGTGTCCCATACCACCTCCACTGATGTCCCAAGACAAAAACACCCGAATGGTATTCCCCAATCCACAATCACAACCTACATTCGCATCACAATATGGTTCCAATCACATTCTTAATTCACAAATCATTCCAAGTTCAAACTGTCACATATGGATCATATATGCATAACATCATTAGTCATCTATATTTGGAATTCTTAGAGTCATAGTGATCATGTCTAAACCCTAAAACAACAATATTTAATCATACATTCAAGTTCTATAACAAACAAGAATGTAACTATGGTTATGTATAAGTGAACATTCTCACTTTACTATCGATCGCAACCTTTGTAAATTAGGTCAAATAGTGAGTTCACGCTTCTCAAAAAGTCCTAAAAACATGTTGGTTCAAAGTTAGAAACAACCCTAGAGGTATGGTGTTGAAAAGAGAACAAACAACCAACTTGGTAGTGTCACATCCCGCCCTAAATCCACCAAGGGGATACCCTATCTGGATTACCCGGGGAGTGAATTACTGTCCCGCCGATCAAGTTTAGGAACGATCATAGTCACTTAGCACAATAATATAATCAAAAGCAAGAACAATTCCTTATTTCCAAATAATTCAATAATAAAAGTCAAGAAAGTACCTCAGAAGGATTCACAAATAACATCAGAGTGCGGAAAGGATTTCATTAGTATAAACAATCAATTGTGAAAAGGAGGGAGGAAACCCATCCTATAATAATAGCGGAAGATGAGACGACTAAAAGTAAAGGTTACAACCGATTCACCAAATAACAAGTGAAACAACTAAGCTATAGTCCCGACAATTCAAATAAAAGGTTAAAAAGGGAATGAGGCGACATCCCATCCCTAACACACAAATATAAAACTGAACTGCTACAAACAAGTCTCGATCTCGGTCTACTCGTCTTTATCAATTGGTTCATCGCCACCAGTATGATACAAGTCTTCAACTCGACCTCCAGAGGGTTGACTGCCACAGTCAACAGTGGTATTACCTGCAGAAAAGTCTAACAAGATATGTTGCGAAAAGGAGTGAGTTCAAAAGAACTCAGCAAGGAAAGTTATTCCATAATAACATAAATCATATGATGCACAGCATAGCATGATGCAATATGATATGAGACATATGATGTAAACATGAATCTAACTCTAAGTATGCTGGTCATCTAGGGTAGACATGCTTTAAGTCATAGCACCATACTTCTCTGGGTCGTCTGTCACTCTCCCGTTTCATATCTTGGGAATGCCAGGGGAATATCGGTAAAGTCCTCAAAAAACCATGGTTGGGGATTTAGTCACCACTCTCTCACATCACCATTTGGTATAAGTATTGGCGCATGTCACAGTAAAGCCTAGCCCAATGCAAGTCATCTACTCAGTCATATCAACTCAGATCCAGATACGTCCATTCCTCGCCCCCGGCGATCCTTTCCGGTATCCTTCTCACTAGAGTCAGCGTAATCCCGGATTACGGACTCATCAACCCTATTGGTCATCCACATATAGTAAACGGGAAGCTCTCACGTCCTCTCACGGGTTGGTTACCGGTCTTGAGCGCCCGTGAGCCCAAGTCTATCCATATGCAACCCTACCAATAAATGGCTCCCACAATGAGATTTATGACCTCTCACGGATTGGTTACCGGTCTTGAGTGCCCACAAATCCCCATTGCTACCACGGGTCATTCGGTCTCAATGCCCTTCCGATTCGGGTCTGATACGACAGGGACATCCTAGCCAAACAACTAGACAATCCTATGTATGTCATCCAATAACCCGGGAAAGAGTCGATAGGCACCATCGGAGAACATCCCATACTATTCCCTCTGGTGCCCAAGGACAGAAGCGTCAATAGGACACTCCCCAATCCCAAGTCATACGTAAGCAATCACATATTCAAGTTCATCACTTCTCATGCATCCAATACATCTTCATAATACAAGTTAAATCATGATATTGAAATGAATCATCATAGACATAAGTAGACAAGAATAGTAATGTAACATGACAAGAGTATAAAGATTTCAATACTACTGTTCTAACACATATATCACAGTCTTATAACGATTAAAAGAAATCAAGAAATTCTATTCATAAATAAGAACATAAATCATAAGTTGATGATCTATATGTTTATGGAGATAACCATCCTTACCTTGGGTTGAATTGATGATGAATTGAGAATACCAAGAATTAGTCCAAAAGAATTGTTAGGACCCTAAACAAACATCAATAATAAGTTAGAGAAGAAGTCGGGAAGATCGGATGTCAAACGGATCAAAACGGAGCAAGGTTGCTGTCAGCAACAAGTTTGGTCGATGGTCTTGGTCGATGGTATCGACCAAAATAATCCTCGGGCAGAATAGTGGATTTTGGGGATTTTGGTCCGAAATGAGTCTTCCGGTGTTCGGATCAATCTGAAACTTGGAGGCATACTTAACAACAGTAGTAGGACACTATAAATCAAGGAATTAACCCAATCCAATGGTCTAATTAAAAAGCCCCAATTTGAGCTATTAAGTTCAAGTGATAAACATCATGGCATGAGTTGGAATTGATTGCATTGATGAGGAATAGCATGCAATAGCTAGGGGAACTAATAGAAATTCGATTGGAATCATATGGCAATGTTAAACATGGACATAATACACTCTATAGCTCAGTTTGATATCAAATGGTATGATGTTAATAGGTAAATCATGGAATACATATGTTAGGCATGAGATATAAGCATTAGCATCAATGAATGGCTAAGGGAATCATGGATTGAGCATGAGTAGGCACTTGGAGTGGTGGTTGCAAGGTTGCAGCACCATTCCAAATGTCCCATCAGCAAGATGACAATAGGAAAGAGTAGGAAATGGTAGGATAGAGAGTGAAATGAAGAGTCATACCTTAGTGTAGAAGATGAAGGCAATAATCAATGATAAACTAAGTGTCTTTGATGAGATACCCTTCACACTAACCAAGGAGCTGCTTTGGGAAGCTCTCCCCACGTTCCCAGGTGAGAAAAATGATTGCAAAAGGCTCAAGGCTCGAGGTCATATTAAATAGAAAAGGAATATTCCATGGAATCCTTAACTTGGTAGACTGGGACATTTTGGTCGATGGTCCTTGGTCGATGGTATCGACCAAAATGTTTTCAGCAGAAAACTCAGGTTTAGAACAGCAACTTCAAGTAGGGATTTGAAAGGCTAAACAAGGTCAAATTGAGTGAGGTTTTCTCCTACAAGTCAATCAAGAAGTATAGTTTCCAGAAATACCTTTGTATCAAGCATGTGAGGTCATTAGGTCCACCAACTAAGCTCACCTTCTTTGATGCGCAAGCAGGATTTGCCAGACACAGTTCAGCAACTTCGGACAGGGATTTGGAGGGCTATATGGGGTCAAATGGAGTGGGGTTTTCTTCTACAGGTCCATAAAGAAGTCTAGTTTCAGGAAATATATTTGGATTGAGCACAGGAGTTCATTTGGTATTTCAACTAATTCACCCCTCTTCGGTGCGCAGATTCAAAACTAACATTGACAATGCCCTCAAGTGAGGGGCATCATCGTCAATGTCCACGGGCTTGGGTTCCAACACCAAATCAACAACCAAAAGGGTCCACTAGTATATTTTCCCCCAATTTGGTTCTTCGGACCTATAAACATAATAGGTCCCCGGCCGGGCCAAGGTTAGGATAAGGCCAGACATTACAAATCTACCCTAAGGGAAAGGTCTAACATGGCTTCCTAAGGTTTTCAAAGATAATAATATTGAAATTAAAGTCCAACTTTAAGGTCTAATATCAAACAAGTCTTTCTTTATCCCAAAATAAAAAGGGTGTCCGGGCTAGGTTTGGGTTGGATGTTACAGGTAGTGGGTGGGTTGCCTAGGGCAACTAGAGCAATCAACCCACCCATGAAACTGCCAGTCCATGGGTGGGTTGCCTGGGGTGACTAGGGCAGGCGACCAAGTCTCTGTGTATGAACAGAATGTACTCAAAATGACTCGAAATTTCTTGTTCGGGTTCTAAACTATTTCAAAATTACTTTGAAAATTCTGAAATCATAGTAGGTATTATCTATCTTAGTTTAAAGATCAATCATAGCAAAAAGAACGAAAACCTAACGAATCCTATATTAGGTTTTTCTGAATTCTTACCACAAGATTCACGGAGGAGCTGGACTAGAGTAAAGAGGATAGAAGATTTAGGTATGAAATCATCCTAGATAATGGTCTAACACAGTTTAGGAATCAAATAAAGCAAAAAGGATGAAAACCTAATGAATCCTATACTAGGTCTTCTCCGACATCGTACCACGAGATTCATGGAAGAGCTATAGTGAATGGAGATCCATTCTAGAGCAAAGAGGATAGAAGAGTTAGGTCATTACAACATATATAAACCTTCTTCTAGGTCTTGACAGTAGGTAGAATCAATCAAAAGAGGAGAACTAGAACGAAGAAGATGAATACTAACCTTTTAGAAAGAGAAACGATGATCGAAAACCTTGATGGATAATTTCCACACCTTCCTTCACCTTGGAGACGGTTTTCTTGAGAAGCTCTGACATTCTCTGACGGATTTAGAACATAATGACACGTTTAAGAACGAAAATCATTAAATAGGGCTTCAAAAACATCAAACACCCAAAATACCCTTTTGCCCCAAAGTTGGGTGGGTCGCCTAGGCGATCAGGGTAGGCAACCCACCCCAGGTACTTTTGCTCCAGGAGTGGTACTGATGCTCCAAAAGCCCTAGCTCAGTCTGGGACCCTTTCCAAGTTATAGAAGGGTCTTACCTGATTTTTCAGGACCTTCTACTTGTGTCATCACTATACTGTTGATCCATCTACGAAATCCGTCAACATCCAAGTTAGATCTTCTTCCATATTCTATCAAAACTCCCAACTTGGCATCGTCTCCATCTACTTTCATTGGTTCAGAGTTTAATCCAATGGTTTCAATTTGGATGGCTCACAATTGCCTTCTACCCGCACTTTAGGTTTTTAGACCTACAATATGGATTTTTAGGTTAGGGTTTTGCGGGATTTCACCGAAATTGTGTACGGACTTTGGAAGATGCATACGTAACTCAAGACTCGAAGCTTCACTTCATCAGTATGAAAACCCTAGGTCTGTCACCCACTCATTTCCTCAACTACGTGCATTGAAGACAATGCTTGGTTTCCCAAGGAGACATGTGTACAACGAAGGATAAACCTATTATTCGAGACTCAACTCCTCAAGTCTATAGACTCAACCATAGATGGCAGGTCTGAGGAGTGCAGGGGCCATGTTGTGCATAAATTCACCAAGTATGACAGACCTGTCTCAAGCTACGGTAGACTCGGAGTACACTGGACCAAGGGGCTAAGCCAAGAACCATCAGAGGTTACCACACATATAATGGGCTAACTCCATACAACTCAATTCCTTGTGGTTGAGCAAGGATTCACAGGAAAGGTAGCCGAGAACTCTGGGAAGAAATGATTGGGAATATCTCTTGTGTAGAACTAGATTCCATGAAGCAAAGATGATGAATGACATTCTCTACATCTTTCTTGGCAATGCAACCCCATTTTGTATATCAAACAAGGCGAAAAGTTGTCACATTTGGCCTATGCTACCATGCCTATTGTCAGCCTTTGATAGGACACAACGAAGCTTCCATTCTTGTGACATGACATCCCAAGTTTTGAGATCAATGCCTCCTAAACAATTCAACAATCACAAAGAGTCAGGTTTTACTATAAATATCCCTCACCTACCACCTTTAATAGTAATATTCATTTACTCCTACAACTCTTTCTAAGATTTTTAGCTCGAGCAATTCTAAAGCCCTATTTTAGGGTGGTGTTGTACTCAAGTCTAACTTAATTTCCGAATGTAGTAGCTCGACTACCCAAGTCAACTTGCCCCTCACTCTCTTTGTTGTGAATAGGAAAACCAAAGCAACTGGATTCAAGCATGGTTCATATAAGGGGTCAGATTTGGGTGCAACACTCCTTATTAAATAAAATTTGAAATGGCAAAGAGAGTGTTACCTTAGAATCATGAGTGTAATTCCTCCTCAAGTAATGGTTCTGTAACTCTCGTGCAATGTTTTGATTTGAAAGAAATCCACTTATTCTCTTCAAATTAACCAATTCATAACCAATATATGTTTGGGTAATTTTCATATGGACCCCCTGAAGTTTGGTCTATATCATTTTTAGTCCAAAAAAATTGAGACTTTGCATATGCCTCCCCTGTGTTATAGAAAAAGTCAATTTAAGGACAAATTAGCGTTTCTATGACCAATTTGCCGTTATTCTTTTTTTTTTGGGCAAATTTCATTTGGACCCCCTGAGGTTTGGTTTATATAATTTTTAGTCCAAAAAAGCTGATCTTCTTCTTCTTCTTCTTCTTCTTCTTCTTCTTCTTCTTTTTTAATTTAAATTTTTTACATATACATCCTACCTGCCATGAAACTCGTAAATCCCCTTTTAATTCAAAAATAGGGTTTAATTTTTTACATACATCCTACCTGCCTGTACTATAATTTTTGGATTAAAGGGGAGTCAGGAGTTTCATAGCAGGTAGGATGTCTATGTAAAAAATTTAAATTAAATAAAAAAAAGAATAAGGGAAAATTGGTCATAAAATTGATAAATTTATCCTTAAATTCATTTTTTTATAGTACAGGGGAGGCAAATGCAAAGTCTTAGCTTTTTTTGGACTAAAAATGACATAAATCAAACCTCAAGGGATTCAAATGAAATTTGCCTAAAAAAAAAAGAATAAAGGCAAATTGGTCATAGAAACAATAAATTGTCATTAAATTGACTTTTTCTATAGCACAGGGGAGGCATATGCAAAGTCTCAATGTTTTTAGATTAACAATGACATAGACCAAACCTCAGGGGGTCCATATGAAAATTATCCTATATGTTTTATATCATTGAAAATTACTCCTCTTTTATTCAAATTTTGCTTAATGTCTTGGCACATACCATGCCTTGTTCATGATATGCAAAAGAATCTGCAACAGGATCACATTCCTCCACTACAGAGTTAGGAGGGGACCCACCTTTAAGAACTTACGAAATAGACCAGGGATGTCCTTTTTAAACATATGATAGAAAGATGTGAAAGAGGCATAGGCATGTGATCCAGTTTGCAATTATCTAAACTGACCTTTTTATTTACACTTGCGGACACTAGTCAGCTCAAAGAAGAGAAGTAAAAGCCGAAAGGTGAGAGAGAATTCCCACATGAAGTGACCTTAATCTCAACCGTCAGATGAGTGCGATTATGTATAATATACAATTTCTCATATTCATCCAACGGTTGCAACAACAATTGTACGCCATGTATGGTCACTGTTAATAGATGAGAAGATGATCAGCGAGAATGGTTGAAACATTAACAACATCGTCGTTATCGGGTTTGGCAGCCCATTGCCTGAAAGTTCGCAAGAGGCTCGCCGCCTTCCGTCGTGCTCTTCCTGTTCCTGTTCCCATCAACTCCCAAATTGCCTTATGAATTCTCGGCATCGCCACCAATTGCACCACCACCTCATCCCCTCCCCTCCGACAAGCGGCGACAAGTGCTGCAGCGGCGCTCTCTTTTGCTCTTTCTGGGCCATCTCTTAACACCCTCGCTATCTTCTCAATAGCCCCATCCATCGCGGCTAAAGCAGACGCGCCACCTCTTTTAGCCATCGCCGCCGCAATCATCACCGCCTCCTCCGGCGACTCATTGATTATTTCCATCGCCATTTCCAGCACTCCTCCATCCAACAACCTGCCTATACAATCTCTTTCAACAGCCAAATTCGAAAGAACACCCAAAGCATCTTGCCTTGATGCTGCGGGTCCCATTCTTGCAAGCTCCACCAATCCCTTTACGACACGTTTTTTCCTCCCCAGCTTCTTTCTATAACCAGCCACGTAACACAAACTGAATATAGTGGCTGCAGCATTGCCTTTTGCTTCCCACGTGGCACCTGATCTCAGCACCTTAATAACGCCGTCAACAACTTCTTCAGTTTCCATTATCCTTGTTTTATTGACTTCCAGGATAGAAAGGTTGAGCAGAGTCGTAACGGCGTCAACCTGCAGGTCAGGATTTTTAGAACCTAAGTAGCCTGCAAGCAATGGAATCGCTCCCGACTCAGCTATCAAAGCTCGGCTTCGGGAATCGGTTTTAGCAAGATTCCGCAGCTCCTGAACGATCCGTTCCACCGTCTCGGTTGACGGCGATACACGGAGTTTATTAACAAGAAACAACGCCGTCATCCTCATTGCCTCTAAAGCAGCTTTGCTGACAGTAACGCCGTCAGAATTGTTTTCAACCTCCACCTTCCCAAGTGGAATCTTGTTTTCACGACACCACAACACGATCAAGTTTTTCACGGTAAGATTCGGTATTAAATCGTTGTGAGCTAAAACTTGGCCAGTTTTAGGACACGTGTTACGACCAGAATTGATCCAGCTACTGATAGAAGACCGATCATAGGTTTGTCCTGTAGCGACAACCACTGGATCAGTCATCAATTCAAAACTGATCGGGCACAGAAAATCTGCCGGAAGAGAGAAATCCGAACCGTCAGATCCCAGTGATGTAGTGCTTTTCTTCGCTGACGAAGCACCATAGAGAACACACCTACCATACCGAACGAAACTCACCAGTGAGACCATCATCTCGACCGTTGATTTTTCGTTGCCATGGATCTCATCTTCGAGACGCTCTATTTCATCTCTGCAACTTTTCGAATCGCAAAACCCTAACTTCTCGAAAAAGCTCTCGAGCTTCGATTGCTCAGGAACAATTTCTCTCTCAATAAGCTCCAGCAGCTTCAAAACCTCTCGCATGAGACTCTCGGCGAGAGGATCCACGAAAGCTTTGGCCGAGCAGCACTGGTTTTTAAGAAGAACGATGAGCTCCTTCGAGTCATCGCTCAACTCAAATTCTTTAAAAGGAAAAACATCGAGCAGAGCAGCGATTTCAACTTTAATCTGATGAAAACTGTGAGAAACGGATTTGTGTTGCATCAAAAGCCACAACTTGCTTCCGTTAGAGCAATCTTCAATCAAGGTTTTGGTTCTCTGAAGAACCAGGTATAATTCTTTGGAACAGAGAAGTGCGGATTGAGAAAGAAAACAAGATGGATTAAGGCTGAGAATCTCTTCGAAAACGAGAGCAAGAAGCTTGGATTTGCGGATTGTAGATGAAGAAACACGTTTGAGAAGGAATTGCAGAGGTTTAAGTAGGGAAACCTCTTGAGAGAGAAAGAGAAGAGATTGAAGGAGGGTGGTGTCGGAGAGATCAGGAGATATGAAAGAGCTCGACGAAGGCCTTCTCTTTCTTGGTGGGAAAGGTTGAGAAGATATCGCCATGAACGAATCAGAGAAAGCTTCAAATTCAGGTAATACAACTGGAATTCAGCTTCGTACGTCTTTACAGGTATAGCACGCCCGAATTCAATTATGCTGGAGATAGAAAAGCTAAGGTTCGAATATAATTAAAAATATAAAAGGAAATATTACTATTTTAATTGATATAATAGAATAATGTATATTAGCACTGTGTTGGGGGAGCAGGTTTTATGATAACCCTATCATCTTGGTCGTGTGGGGAATATTTCGACCTTTCACTATGTCTTTGTGTGCAATGGGTTGGTGAGTCCCTCTAAATATATAATTGCCTAGCATTTTAATTTTTTTTTCTTTTTTCTGAAAGGGTGCTTTTATATTCATTAGTGTAGATGATAATATTAAGGTTTACATATGTTAATAAGTAAAATCTTTAGCATTCCTTTGCACGAATTCACCAAGGCTCTCAGGTTCTCAGAAGCTAATAAACGATACCTCTTGGCCACCCCGTTGCAGTCTGTCAAAAAATCTGTTGAAAAGTTTGCCTCCCTATTATGATGTCTGGAGACCCACACCGGAGAAGAAGATTGTAAATCCAAAATATCTTGACCCAGCATAGAATCGGATCTTACTAGTACTTGGTCACAGCCATTGGGTATCACACACTCTATCTCTTTGAAGATTGCCTTGATCTCAGCCAACACTGTACAATTTGGAAATTTTCAGAGCACAAGTTCTTTGGTTGATTTTAACGGCACATAAGAAGGGAAGTGAAATTTTTAAAGTTAGAATAAAAAATGTTTATCAAGGTAAAAGGTCGAATTTAGTGTCAAAAGCTTCAGTACAAATAGAGTTTGGAGAGAACAATTTTTCTATGCAGTCTTATGCTAATATTTTTGTTAAAAGATTGTTTCTATATGTTGACCTTAGTTTACAACTACAGAAAATTGAGAGAGCATAGTTAAATTGGTTAAATTGAATTGAATCACTTAAAATGAAAGCAGTGTTGTAATATGTAATGATTTTATTTTATTTATTTATTTATTATTATTTTTTATAATTTTTTTGTTAGAAGAATCATTTTGAAAGGGGAATAAGAAAAAAAATGACGCAGAAGATCATAAGCTGGTAGTATACCTATTCCTCTCTAATTAGAATTCACAAGTGACGGACTAAAAGTCTCAAGTAGCATTAAAAGAGTTTTTTTAGCCGTTTGATAAGTCTTGCTTTTGAAAGTATAAACAATACCTTAGGCCTTTTTTGGAACAAATTTGAAAACTGTAATAAAATTAAGAATGCCAAATCCCATAAATACCATTTCGAAATTGTATCACTTAAACACAATCCTAATTCCTGCACCAAAGTTTTGTTTCGAGAAACAAAAGCATAAAAAAAATGTTACTTGAAGCAAAATGTTTCATCAATTGCAATTTATATTGTAGAAATCAGGTGAAACCAAACGGTTTTTGACTGATTTTTATGCCTCTCAAAACAACAAATAATAGAAACTGGTCTTTGGTCGGTTAAACAGGTCCTTAATGTCAATAAGTGATAGAATCTTGCAATAAGGTTGATCAAGTATCAACTTTAGAGTAGATTTAAGAAAAATGTTTTGAAAAAGACTTTGAGCTGGAACGAGTAAAATCAACACAAAATCCAATGTAACATGGGTTTAATTTTGGAAGTATTAACTACAAGCTGTAAATAAGTCCTCTCCCTCACTTGTATTCTCCAAGAGGTTTTCTCATTATGCATTCTCTTCATAAAATTGATTTTCTTTGTCTAAATAAATATAAAAAGCTTAATGTGGGTGTTGAATCATTTTCAAGTCTATTAATTAATTCAAATGATTCCAATTTAAGTTTTAGAATGGCATACGACATCTCAACGACCAATGAGATAAGAATGGAAATCACAATGACTGACTCTACATGCATAATCGAAGGTAGGTAGGTAGGTGGTCGTGATAGAAACTTCTATATATGCAGTCTAATCTCTATCTCTATAATCGATATTCTTATGTGGATGCTTCTTGGGTGTGACCAACTACTGCCTTAAACAATATGATCAACGTGGAATAGTGCGTATATTCTAATAGAAAGTGGTGTAGTTATTTGGTGAGGGAACAGTGTGGTTGTTGACCCATTATACGTTATATATTAGACATTTTTATTTTGTTGATAGGGTAATTTTCATTTGGATCCTAAAGTTTGATCTAAGTTATTTTTAGTCCAAAAGAAATGATGTTTTGTATTTACCTTTCTATGATATATAAGAAAATTAATAAGGACAAACTGTTATTTTTATGATCAAAATATTCTTATAATTTTTCGATTTCTTTTCTTTAACTAACAGCATATTCAGTTGGGAATTTATTCCAATACTAATTATTAGTACCTCATACCTCTGCTCAAGAATTAGGTATGTTGAAGAAAAGAAATCAAAATGATGTAAGGACATTTTCGTCATAAAAATGGATGTATATTTAGAATTGAATTTTTTTTATACACAAATGAGACAAATGCAAAAATGTCATTTTATTTGAATGGAAAATACTTGGATCAAACCTTATTCAAATGAAAATTACTCTACTCGGGCTCAAAAAGCCCCAACCCAAACCTTACCCAACTCTACCTGAGCTCAAGATGCTCCAAACCAAATCCTATCTTGCCAGGGCTCTTCTAAGCTCGGCCAACAATGATTAACCCTGATAAGGTCGAGTAGGGTAAGGTTAGCCTTGATTTACCAAGACCCAACCTAACTTTTAACCCATTAAAAACAAAATGATAAGCAAGGGGTAGTGGCCCAAAAAATATTTGGACTCTTGACTTCTTACTTATGAAGTGTTTGTTTTTACCAATTGAGCTAATCCAAGTTGTTAGTGGGATACTTGATTAAATAGTTATCAAACTCAATTTATATATAATTCTAATTTAACTAGATTAGCAGTAGCTTGAAATCCTCCAAAACCCAAACCCAGAAATCTATATTATAGGTCCGAAAACCTAGAGTGCGGGGAAGAAGGTAACTGTGGGTTATCCAAGTTGAGACCATTGGATTGGTTTTTGAACCAATGGAAGTAGATGGAGATGATGCCTAGTTGGGAGTTCTGTTAGAATTTGGAAGAAAATCTAATTCGGACGTTCATGGACATGGTAGATGGATTAAGAATACAGTGATGACACATATAGAAGGTCCCGAAAATCAGGTTAGACCCTTCTATAGCATAGAATAAGACCCAAGACTGAGTTAGGGCATTGAGGGCCTTAAATTCACTCTTGGAACAAAAGTACAAGGAGTGGGTTGCCTGCCCTGGACGACCCACCCAACTTCGGGAAAATAGGGTATTTTTGGAAAAGTGATTTTTGAAGCCCTTGTGTCACTATCTTTTAAAGCTATCAGAGAATGTTTGAGCTCCTCAAGAGAACCCTCTCCAAGGTGAAGGAACATGTGGAAAGCATCTGTCAAAGTTTTTGATCATCGTTTCGCTTTCTAAAGGGTTAGTTTCATCTTCTTCGTTCTAGTTCTCTTCTTTTGATTAATTCCTCCTACTGCCAAGACCTAGATGAAGGTTCCTACATGTTGTAATAACCTAATTCTTCTATTCTCTTACTCTAGAATGAATCCCCATTCACTATGGCTCATCCGTGAATTTTGCGGTAAGATTTCAGAGAAGACCTAATATAGGATTCGTTAGGTTTTCATTCTTTTTGCTTTGTTTGATCTCTAAACTATCATAAATCAAGTTATAATATGATTTCAAAATTTTCTAAATAATTTTGGAGTAGTTTAGAACCCAAATGGGAAGTTTTTTGTCAATTTGAGCCAAATATGTCTGTACACAAAAGGCTGGTTAATTGCCCTAGTTGCCCCCGGCGACCCACCCAAACTCTGGTAGTTTTCATGGCTGGGTTGATTGCTCTAGTTGCCCCAAGCAACCCACCTGATCAACCCACCCACTACCAAGTTGGTTGTTTGTTTCTCTTTTCAACACCATACCTCTAGGGTTGTTTCTAACTTTGAACCAACATGTTAATAAGACTTTTTGGGAAGCGTGAACATACTCTTTGACCTAATTTACAAGGTTACAAATTGATAGCATGGTGAGGATGTTCACTTGCACATAACCATCATCACATTCTTGTGAAATTTGATTATATGATTACACATTGTTGTTTAAGGGTTTAGGAACAATTATTATGAATCTAAAATTTTAGAATATTGTTGTGGACAGCATGTAGCCCGAGAGGTCTCCCTACGAGAGACTCAGAGAGCCCCCTTGGGAGAAACACACCCACCCACTCAGGTAGGTGTGTCCCCTCCCTTTAGGAAGCTTGGGAGTCCCTCGGGAGAAAACACACACCCACTCGAGTAGATGTGTATTATTCCCTTAAGAGCCATATTTGAAGTAAGTTCAAGAAGGCCTTCCGGACTAAGTTCAAATGTAACGTTGAAGATGACCAAGTCAAAATAGTTAGTTACAGATAACTACTCAACATATCTGTTCCGAGAAGTGGGGAGATGAATAAGCGAATAACGGCTCTATCAGGCCCACCAAAGACGGGAACGTGATCCCTAATATAACTCACCCACTTTTCAACTAAATATGCGGAATCCAAGGAGACGCCGCCTACATGTATCTTCTATATAAACCCTCATCCTACAAGGAGAAAGGTACGAGATTGATCTTATCATTATTCACTACGCCTTGTGAACTCTCTCAAGGTCTTCTATTGTTGCCTAGACTAACTTGGGCGTCGGAGGCGGTTCCCCGGCCAAGACTTGGCCGGCCCATTCTTGTTTTCTTTGTGAGTACAGGCATCTCGGCCATTCCTACTCGGTTGGAGAAGCCTCCAAGAGGTTATTCAACTATCCAGCTCTCAAAGAAGTTCTAGATGCAACAAATTAGTGCCGTCTATGGGAAACGTCACAGGAAGTCATGACGAGACGTACTACTAACCAGGTGATGAATTCCAATCAAATTACTACTCGAGCGAGAGAAAGAGAGGCGGAGAATGGACGTGTTGAAGAAGAAGTTCTCCCTTCTTTAGATCAACAAATTCCAATTCCAGAGGAAGTTCGAGAAGGAATTCCAGAGAATCCTCGAAGAACCATTCCAACTCCATTTGGAGAAGGAGCTTCAGATCAACCCCAAATTCCAGCAACAGTTGCCGATTTACAAAATATGCAAAGGGAAGTCCAACAAAAAATGTTGGAACTCCAAGGAGTTGTTCGAGGTTTAGTTCAACAAATCGGAGTACCCTCCGGACCCTCTCAAAATACACAAGAAGGTAGAAGGCGTGAAGCTGTTCGACAAACTCGGGATAGGCAATGCCCAGTGAATGAAGTTCGAGAAAGGCGAAATCCCAAAAGACCAGAACAAACAATCGGACGTGTCGGAGAAGGATCTCAAGGAGTCCAAATTGAAGAACCACCTATTCAAGGAAATCGAAATTGGGGAAGTGTGTTCAACCGTTTAGCCGGCCTCGGGCAAACTCAGGATTTACCCAGAAGAGAGCGCCGGAATAAAAGAGTCCAAGAACAGGAGGGCGAAAGTCAAGGAAGAAGGGATACAAGATCTGATAACCCGAGAGGGTCAGTCAGTCAGTCTGGATCTTCTCATGGACATACTTCCAAATTTTCAGATCTTGGAAGTGTTCGGTCTCTGCCAGAGCGTCCAGAGGCGCATGGACTTGGGAGAAGATTAGATGACTTGGAGAGGAAGCTCGATGACAGAGACCTGGATGACGATTATGATGTGGTCGATAGGGAACCCTTCTCAGAAGAAGTCATGAGAGCACCTCTTCCACCCAACTTCATCATGCCAACATCCACTCCTTATGAAGGTAAGTCTAATCCTCGTGAGCATATTAGTTATTTTAAGTATGTCATGGCCGTAATTGGCCAAGAGGATGAGTTGTTATGCCGAACCTTCCTGGCATCTCTCAAAGGCCCAGCAATAAAATGGTTTTCCAGCCTAAAGCCAAGATCAATCCGAAATTTCCGAGAACTTGGAAGGAAGTTTATTGCTTGATTCCGAAGTTGTATTGGGAGTAAGAAGACAATAGACAGTCTCTTCGCCATTAGACAAAAGCTGAATGAGACTGTCCACGACTATCTCTTAAGATTTGATAAAGTGGCTATTGAAGTAGAAGAATTGGATGATACGGTGGCATACAATGCATTATGTAGTGGAATAACTCAAAGACATTTGCTAGAAGTGTTACTTCAAGATAAACCCAAGACTTACGGAGCCCTTCTCAAAAAATGCCAAAAGCAAACAACAGTTTGCGAAGTTATCGAGGCCCGCTAAGAGTCCACAAGGGGAATAAAGGAGAAGAAGAATTATGGAGAAAAGGGTCAGAATTCAATCACTCGGGGAAAGGATGACAAAAAAGGAAATTGGAAAGAAAGACTCGCCAACGAGGACTTTATGCCTCTCAATACTAAGAGGTCAGAAATCCTATTGCAAATTCGAGATAAAGACCTCTTGAAGTGGTCGGGTAAGCTAAGAGCCCGACCCGAAGATAGGAATATGACTAAGTATTGTCGCTTTCACAAGGACTACGGTCACCATACGGATGAGTGTAGAAATCTCAAGATTGAGATCGAGAAACTCATCCAAGGAGGTCATCTTGAGAAATATCTTCAAAGGAAGTGACAAGATCGAGAGAAGTCTCCACCAAGAGCAACCAAAAGGCTCAGATCCAAAAGTCCCGAGCGTGCAGATAAGCATCCCGAGAAGACTCTCCTATCTATATCATTTTCGGGAATCCGACTAAGGAATCCATCAAGAAGGCAAAACAAAAGGCACGGTTCGTGGGATCAATGCAGTTGCCGGGAAAACGAAGAAATGACTTATGTCCAAATCCAATAACATTCACGAATGAAGATCTTAAGGGCATAACTTCTCCTCATGATGATGCTATAGTTATCAAAGTAAAATTGGCGAATCGGGAAGTTCACTGAGTTCTTGTGGACATGGGGTCTTCTGCTGACTTATTATCCTACGAAGCATTTAAGAAGTTAAAATTTGAAGATGAGATGATGACTCCATGTGGGACTCATTTATACGGATTCGCCGGGTCATCAGCCATATCCGAAGGTACCATTCAGTTGGATTTAAGAATCGGGGAAAACCCTCGAGATGCGGTCGTCCAGTCAACCTTCATGGTAGTTTGGGACCTCTCGGCATATAATGTCTTGCTTGGAAGGCCAACTCTTAATGCCTTGGGGGCTGTGGTCTCTCCAAAGCATATGAAGTTGAAGTTTCCAACATTAGCAGGAGTCGGGGAGTGCTCTTCTGATCAGCGACTCTCAAGACAATGCTATGTGAGTTATCTTAAGAAAGTAAGAAGATCTGAGAGATCGGGCAATACAATGAGTATAGAAGTTCGAGATGATCAGGATGAAGAAGCAATGCAGAGAGCAGAACCTGTTGAGAAGCTTGAGTGAATTCAACTTCATCCGGATTTTCCCGAGAGAGGAACCATGATCGGTTCAGAACAGCCTACAGACTTCAAGGAAGAACTGACCGAGTTTCTCCAGAACAATCTTGATGTATTCGCATGGTCAGCCGAAGACATGCCAGGAATTGATCAAAGAATTGCAGAACACAACTTATGGATTAGGGAAGATGCAATTCCAATAATCCAAACAAGGCAAAATTTTTCGCTTGAGAAACATGCCCCCATCAGGATAGAAGTGGAGAAGCTAGAGCATTCAAGTTTCATCAAACCAATAGAATGCCCAACTTGGTTGGTAAACGTCATAATGGTGAAGAAGGCCAACGGAAAATGGAGAATGTGTACGAATTACACAGACTTGAATAAAGCATGCCCGAAGGATTGCTATCCACTTCCCCGAATCGACTTGTTGATCGACGCCACAGCGGGACATGAAGTATTGAGCTTCATGGACACTTACTCGGGAAACAATCAAATTATGATGAATCCCAAGGATGAGAGGCACACGGCCTTCATGACGGATCGAGAAAGCTACTTCTACAAGGTAATGCCCTTCGAGTTGAAGAACGTCGGGGCAACTTATCAAAGAATGGTAAATAAGGTCTTCAAAGACCAAATTGGAAGAAATATGGAAGTATACATTGATGATATGCTCATCAAGAGTATCGTCCGAAGAAGTCATTTAGAAGATCTTGAAGAAGTCTTTGATACGTTGAGAACATACCAAATGAGATTAAATCCAGAGAAGTGTGCATTTGGAGTTTCTTCCGGGAAATTCCTTGGATTTATGGTATCTCAAAGGGGGATTGAGGCCAACTCGGGAAAAATCAAAGCCTTGATTGAGATGGAATCACCGAAGATAGTTCGGGATATTCAATGCCTAGCCGGAAGAGTAGCCGTATTAAACAGATTTATTTCAAGATCAGGTGAAAAATGTTTGCCCTTCTTCAAGGCTCTCAAGGACCTCAAGAGGGCAAAGGACACGCTATGGACCGACGAATGTAGCAAGTGTTCGAGAAGTTGAAGGAGAAGCTTGGGTCACCACCTCTCTTAGCCCGACCTTCAATGAGAGAGCAACTATTCACATACTTAACCATTTCTTCGGCAGCAGTAAGCGCGGTGTTAGTAAAAGAAGAAGGTACTTCACAAAACCCTATCTATTCATAAGTCATGTTCTTGTGGATGCCGAGACGCGATATCCGGATGTGGACAAACAAGCTTTAGCTCTTGCAATCGCATCTCAAAAACTCAGGCCATATTTCCAAGCACATCCAATTGTAGTCTTGACCAACTTCCCTTTGAAGAAGATATTACAAAAACTGGACTTAGCGGGAAGAATGCTAACATGGGCTATTGAGTTAAGCGAATACCAAATCGAGTTTAGAACTCGTCCAGCTATCAAAGAGAAAGTATTGGCCGACTTTGTTCTTAAGAATAACATATCCACTTTGGGAGAAGAAAACCAACTCGGTCGGGAAATATGGACTTTCTATGTTGACGGCTCGAGCAACTCTTCGGGGAGTGGAGCAGGGCTAATGCTAATTAGCCCGGACGGGTTTACAATCCATTACGCTCTAAGATTTAACTTTAGAGCCTCCAACAATAAGGCTGAGTATGAAGCCCTTCTAGAAGGTCTAAGACTTGCCCGAGCCTTAAGAGTTCGAGAATTAGAAGTCCGAAGTGACTCTCAATTGATCGTGAATCAAGTTCGTGGCGTGTACGAGGCGAAAGAAACAAGAATGGCAAATTACTTGCCCAAAATTGAAGGATGTCTCCATTATTTCGATCAACTCGAAATAAAACAAATCCCAAGAAAGGAAAGTGAAGTAGCAAATGAGTTATCCAAGCTAGATTTTCCTCTATCACGACCCCAGTTTTCACATGCTTGGTGGGGCCCACATTATGGACATTCAACTAGGGCACGTGGCAGTTCCTCTCCTTAAACAACCTATTTATAACTACTAAGACCAAATGCCAAACTAAACATTCTCAAGAACAAACAAACAACTTGTTTGACAGTTTGACTCATAAACATATGTACACATTCTAAAGTCCTATCATATTTACATTTGACCTTTCCACAGTGTCTAGTAAAGTACATACAGTCTCAAGGAAATATATACATTCACAAGTCAGTTAAACCAACATCAGTTGCAACAAAAGAAAAACGTTTCCATCTTCAACTTTAAAGGTATCGACAGGTGGCAACACCCTTGCCTTTATCATGATTTGAGTACCTGTCAACATTTACAATAATGAGCTTTGCGGCCCAGTAAGCAATATAGACAACCATGTAATTAAGTCAGGTAGTTCATCATGCATCAATAATCACATCAAAATCATATAACATCATACATTCTAATTTTTCCTTTCATTTTCCTTTTCCTGTTCCTTTTTCCTTTTGCCTTTTTCATTATTAAACCAGACCTAAGCGCTAACTGTAGAGAGAGCACCATCAATCTAAACCACACAAGTGGCATCAGTCTCAGTCTCAGTCTTAGAGGTTCTCATGAAGAGATTCTCTTTCAGTCTTTAGGCACAAGGCTAGGTGTTCTCTACAGAAGGCCATCATCAGTCTAGTATATCTTTATACTTTTTAGTCTCGCTTCATGCCCTCCCATTTGGGTACATAAGTACCAGGACTTACAGAAGCCGCTTCATGCCCTCCCATTTGGGTACATACGTACCAGGACTTACAGAAGCCATTACATTTTCTTTCTTTCTTTATTCTAATTATTTCCTTTCTTTTCTTTTCACTTTTCAGTCTTGCTTCATGCCCTCCCATTTGGGTACATAAGTACCAGGACTTACAAAAGCCACTTCATGCCCTCCCATTTGGGTATATTAAGTACCAGGACTTACAGAAGCCTTTAACATTTTATTCTTTTCAGTCTTTTTATATAAAATTTCAGTAGCATTATCATGCTCTGTCTATTTCAATCATCATTCAGTCTCATCTGAACACAATTCATGCAATTCAATCATTTAAATATGAAAGCATGATAATTCCACATCTGATAAGCATAAGCATCATTTAAAATTCATAATTAACAGTTCAAGAACACTATCAGCATTCCAATTCAAGCAGTTCAATCAAGTCATTAAACTGTCATCCAATCCCATGCATTTTGTTCAATACACAAAGGCATATATCATGCACTTTCCATAAATTGCATCAACGAATAAACAAAATAGATTTCATGTTATTCTGTAAATGCTACATGTCTATTAAATGAATCACCCACTTAACATACATAGGTTGGTCAATATCAATTACCTGATTTTGTTCCATGTGTGTGTTTTGACCCTGGTTCCGTTAAATCCGTTCTCGCTCCTGTACCCCGAGTAATTATTGACTATTTCGAATATGTAGAAACCAATGGGAGATTTTCCCCTTTTTATTTTAGTTTCTCTCTCCTACTTTCTCTCTCCTCCCCACGATTTCCTTCTCTCTTGTCTTCCTCTTCTCTCTCTTCTTCTACCCACTCCTTCTCTCTCCTCTTCCTTTAATGCCTTTAATGGCTTATTCCATTTCTCTTCTTTTAAACATTCCACTCATTTTGTCGTTCTCTCTTACCTTATGTCTTTAATGGATACTCTTGTCTCTTCTTAACTCATTCTTCACCTCTGTTTCATCTCCACGCAATACCCCTTCTCCCAACTCTCTCTCCTATCTTTAATTGCTTCTTCTCTCTCTTAATCTTTCTTCTTCTTCTGTTTGTCTTCTTTCCCCACGTTCCACCTCTTCTCTCACCTGCTACACTCTTCTCTTCTTAACCTTGCTTTTTCTTTCTTTACTGTTCTGCAAATCTGATTTCTGCAACTCTGAAACCCTTTTCTTCTCTCTCCTTTCCTCTCATGTCCCATGCACACTCTGTTTTTCTTAAACCCCCACGTAAGTAGGAGGTGGGGGGAGAGGTGTCACCTCCTCCCTTCCTCTCTCCTCTTTAACCGATTAAGCTTTAAGCATTTAATATATATAATACAATATATATAAAAGATTTACTTTATACTATATATGATTTACTTTATACGTAATATATTTATCTATAATATAATATATACATATATGTATATTTAACTAATTAGATGGGCTTGTGGGCCCACTATAATATCTTATGCAGAACCCACTCTAAGGTGCTAATATTAGTACCTCCGGATTCAGAAAATCATGCTAATCATTTCCTCGTTTTCAGTTCAGTCGAATTTTACCGTTGTGGGACCCACAAGTGATATCCGACCTCGACCAAAATATCAATTAGAATCTAGCCTTATTTAAGTTATCCTGTAACTACACTCAAATCATTTGATTAAACCAATCATCGAATCCTTTAATAATCTTAAAGACTAACACATACATTAATAAAATAACAATATAAAAAAATGCGGGGCATCACATCCTCCCATTCTTAAAATAAATTTCGTCATCAAAATTCGCGTACCTGATCAATTGAAAAGTTGGGGATATCGAGTCTTTATATCGGATTCAAGCTCCCATGAGGCTTCTTGACCCAAGTGATTGTTCCACAACACATTCACTAGTGGTACCGCCTTGTTTCTTAGTTTCTTCTCTTTCCGTTGTGGTATCTCAATCGGTTTCTCTTCATAGGAAAGATCTTCTTTCAACTCTAATGGTTCATATTGTAACACATGAGCAGGGTCTACTACATACTTCTTCAGCATAGAAACATGAAACACATCATATATGTTGGACAAATCTGGAGGTAAATCTAGAATCACGATCTGATACAATAGAATTGGGTACTCCATGTAACCTCACAATCTCTTTCACATATAGTTTAGCTAGCTTGTCTAGGGAGAAATCAATCTGAATGGGTAGAAAATGGATGACTTTGTCAGTCTATCCACAATTACCCAGATTGCATTATAACATTGCGGAGTCCTTGGTAAGGAAGTAACAAAGTTCATGGTAATATGCTTCCACTTCCACTCAGGTATGTCTAGGGGTTGCAACAAACTTGAGGGTCATTGATGTTCTACCTTTACCAATTGACAAGTCATGCACTTCTGTGCATACTCCGCTATCTCCCTATTCATATTATTCCACAAAAAAATTATCTTTCAAGTCTAAATACATCTTTGTCCCACCAGGGTGTATTGAGTATGGGCTATTATGTATTTTCCTTATCAGTTCATGTTTCAATTCTTCATCCTGAGGTACCCACAACCTTGATTTATATCTAATGATTCCAACTAAATCAACATTAAAATCTATCAACTTTTCATCCTTCATTCTTCCCCTTAACCTTCTGTAGAAAAGTATCATCTTTTTGTTTTTCTTTAATATGATCAAGAATGAAAGGTTTTACAGTCAAGCTTGCAACCAATGTTGTAACTTTACCTCCAAGCATGACTTCAATTTCCATCTTCCTTGCATCTTCTATAAGATGAGGCTGACTCGTTATTAGAGCTGCAGAGTATCCTTGTGACTTCCTACTTAAAGCATCAGCCACCACATTTGCTTTACCAGGATGGTAGTTAATATTGCAGTCATAATCTTTCAATAATTCCAACCATCTTCTCTGTCTCAGGTTCAATTCTTTTTGGGTGAAGATATATTTGAGACTCTTG
Organism: Hakea prostrata; assembly: GCF_041222555.1. Taxonomy (NCBI): domain Eukaryota; kingdom Viridiplantae; phylum Streptophyta; class Magnoliopsida; order Proteales; family Proteaceae; genus Hakea; species Hakea prostrata. Next base: position 43,068,868 of record NC_142600.1, read on the forward strand.
TGGTCGGTGTATATCTCACATTTTTCTCCATACAAGTAGTGTCTCCATATCTTCAATGCAAAGATAACTGCTGCCAACTCCAGATCATGAGTCGGGTAGTTTTGTTCATGGGGTTTCAATTGTCTTGATGCATATGTGATGACCTTTCCATGTTGCATAAGCACACAACCCAATCCATTTCTTGATGCATCACTATATACAACATATCCTCCAATTCCAGAGGGCAAACTTAAGACAGGTGCAGTTATCAATCTCTACTTCAACTCTTGGAAACTCTGCTCACATTCATCTACCCAAGCAAATCTGACTCCTTTTCTCGTGAGTCGAGTCAATGGCATTGCAATTTTGGAGAATCCTTCAATGAATCTCCTATAATAACCAGCTAATCCCAGAAAACTCCTTATTTCAGTCACATTAGTTGGTCTAGCCCAATCCATTACAGCTTGGACTTTACTAGGATCCACCATAATACCTTCAGCAGAGATCACATGTCCTAAGAACACAACCTTGTCAAGCCAAAATTCACACTTCTAAAATTTAGCAAAAAGCCTCTCTTTTCTTTTTTTTTTTGGCCCCCACTCAAAAACACCCCCTTTTTTTCTTTATTCTTTTATAAAATCAAAAAAAAAAAAAAAAAAAAAAAATAATACCTATTAAAACATTTCAGCAACCCACTCTCTAAACCAAAACCAGTAGGGGGGGGTTCCCCTCCCCCCGCTTTCCTCCCCGAGATCCGTATTCCAGTCCGAGAACCCGAAGGTCTAGTCGGGTGAACTTGTGGAGTATCCGGATTGAAGCCCATGATCCATACCCAGGACCCATGGATATTAATCCTTTATCTCGAAGAGCCTCGCCTTGGCTGGAGTTGGAAATTCGGAAGTCGGTGTTGTTCGAGATGTCCGGAATGAAGGTAAGATCTCCCCCATCTCTTATTTAGGGCTAGGTTGGCCTTGGGTATCAGCCCCTAGTAAAAGCACCCTTGTATGGCAAATTACATGGGGGCGGTTACTAGTGGCGGTCGCTTAACCTAAGCGACCGGCCCAAGCGACCGCCCGGTCTCTGTTTGGGGATTTTGCCCTATTTTGCCCCCGCACTTCTATAAAAGGCAACCTCCGTCTCATTAACGATTACTTTATTCATGGTTGCTTATTTGGGAGTTTAGACGGCTGCGGGGAAGATCCGAAAGAGTCTCTCGGAGTACCGATGATGGACTTGGAAGATCAGTTCTCCTCTTCTTTGGCTTTCCCGGTGTGAGGTATTGAACTAACCCTTCGTTCTCTACTCTCTTTTCTCCGTTAGATTGGTTTTACCCTTTTTTCCTCGTCTCTCGTGATTACCCCTTGGATATTTTTACCCTTCTTTTTTAATCTACTTGAGATGGAATAATCGAGAACGGAACCCTACTTCCGTGAGATGGTTAATCCAATCAAGGAGAGGGTTATGGGTAATCTATTGATGATAGTGGATTATTTTCTCTCACCCTTTTGGCTTAGGGAGTGTTTAATTCGAGACTTAGGATGAGATTACTCGAAAACCGGATTGAAATCGAGTAATCAGAAGCCTGAGTTTCGGATTGAAACTCACTGTTTTTGGGGCGGTCACTAGTGGCGGTCGCTTAACCTAAGCGACCGGCACAAGCGACCGGCTGGTAAACAGTGACCAATTGGATTTCGGTTCTGATTCAAATTGATTTATGTGACTTATATATTCTAATAACCCTGTGTTTAGGTGATTATCGTTTAAAAGAAAAGTCTACTAATAGTTACTTGGATTCCATTTTACTGGACGTTTCAGCTTATATGCAAGTAAGGACAGTCTATCTTATCTATCTACATATACTTGAACATGTTAATCTGATAGTTGTTAGTCTTGATTTCTATTGTTATATGCTGCTGTAGTTGTATTTATTTCTAATATACTACTGCTGTTTGCTTTGATTTCATAATTACCTGGTGAATTGTGAATGTTATATGATTATGGTAATTGGTATATGGTTATGATAGTTGGGGTGTTCCTTTTGGGATATCTTGGCTGATGATATCGGAGGTCGTGGAATGGGACACATGCCCGCCGATACCTTCAAGCACTATCATGATTAATTGATGACATTGTTAGGATGAGTCTAGATTGCATGGCTAGGTACCCCACATGCTACTACCCTTTCGGTAGGGGAATTGAAACCGAGTAACCCGTGATGACAAAGTGATGTGACTTGGTGGTCCACCGTTAGTCATATAAATGGTAGGGTTGCATATGTTAGGGTTGGGCTCATGGATGTCCAAGGACCGGACCGGGTGTCGTGGAGGAATCATGAGAGCATCCGCCCCAATAATATGTGGATGACCATAGGGTTAAGGAGTAGAGTCCAACAGAGGTAGCCATCCGTGAGGATTCTTACTCCTAGGTTGCGAAGGATACTGAACCGAGTTGGTTGGTGCCATAGGGGATGTATCTGGACTTCATGTAGACATGTAACCATTATGACCTTGCATTGGATTAGAAACCCCGACATGCGCCAGAACTCATTACCAATGGTCGTGGTGAGAGAGTGTGGACTTAACCCCTAACCATGGTTTGTGAGCCAGGTGTGGACTTTCCCTTTTTCCCTGGATCCCTACAGAGGTAACCAGTCCTTGCCGGATCAGAGTGATGAGACTTACCCGGAGGAGGGCTGGTGTATATCTTAAAGCATGTCAGCTATTAGAGACTTGCATAGTTAGAAATCATAGCATCATTCATGTTTTGCATTCATTCATATTACTGTTGTATCATGGCATTTTTGGATGATGGATGAGATATATGATTGTTTCTTATTGAGTTCTTTAGAACTCATTCCTTTATTCTTTGTATGTTTTTAGCATATACAGAAGAAGGATTTATATCTGAAGATGGGCTGGTTCCCTATGAAGGAACCATCCCGTTTGAAGAAGATGTGGCACCGCCAGTGGGAGATGGAAATAGCATGTGCGGGAGTTCCCGCGGGTGCATGGAGTGCGCTTATCGCACCGGTTGATGGTCGGAGGCGAAAGGTGGTCAGCAGCCCAGACCGAGATTGGAGAAGAATTGGAGAACCCCTCACCTTATTAAACTGGAGTCTAAGTTCATTGACTTAGAGAAACAAACTGGAAAGAAACTGATATAAATACTTTTGAATTATTCCACTGCCCTCATTTTTGTTTTCTCCTTTGTTCTTTATTTCTTTCCTTTGATATTGGAGCATTTTGGGCTCCTGTAATTCATTTAATTTAGTTATTGAATATTCTTTGCTCTTGATTATCTACAATTGTCTTAAATATTGTTGATAGACTAAAACCTTGGATCTTGTGACGGATCGCACCCACGGGTTGTCGGGCAGGTAACCGAGACCGACGGGTGGGGTGTGACAGAGTGGTATTAGAGCCTTGGTTTTACGAAGTCAATAATAATTAATACAAGTGTTAGATGAGCAATCTGAGTCATAGATCCAAAAGTGACTTAAAAGAATTAGAGTGAGTAATAGAACATCTTTTGTTAGAAACAAACTGATAAAGTAAGTGGATCTTATTTTGAATAACTTACAATAAGTCAAGTGAAATACAGTCTCATATTGTAATTATCAAGAAAATGCATAAGAGACAATAATACAAGTGCAATAAACATAACTGTGTTTCATTAATAAGATAAAGCTTTACATAACTTGGAGCGTACTTTACGCTTTACAAAATGTTAGGGAATGAACATGTGCTGAATAAAAACTACAATAAACATATCTAAACCCTAAGGTCAGTACTGAATCAAAGTGAATCCAAACCTAGACCGATCTACACTGTGGTGGTGGTGGTGGAGCTAGTCTCATCCGGCGGAGTATGTCAAGGCACTCGCTATCCGGCCCCTCATCTCTACCGCCCTCGCTCGAACCGGTCCATCCGAGTGAACAGACCCCTAGCCCAAGGTGGTGCGACCTCCGAAGTATCCCGAGTCCCGGATGTGCCTCCTGCCTCGAACCGGGAAGGTGGTGGCGAGTCCGCATGATCCTCATCATCAGCCTCTACATCCATGTCCTCCCGCTCGGCTGGCATCTCTCGGGTGAGTTTGGTCCGCCCGTTAAGTGCATCCGAGCGACCAATCTGCACCCTATCGTACCGCCATGCCCAACGGGGATAGCCTCCTCTCCCTCGAAGTCGACCCCGAAGTGCTCAAAGATCCGTGTCGAAGCCGCCCGTATCCAAGGTTTGCTCCCCCGGATGTGTCACTCGGTAGATCATGGCATTTTGGATTATGTAAGCCAAGTCTATTTGGTAGCGAGTGTACACCGAAAAGGTCATCATAGCCCGCATGAGTGAAATCTCACTCGATGACCCGCCTTAGGCAGCAAGTTCCGTGCTATGATCCCGGAGATGATCCCGCATGAGGGATACAACTCGGCCACCGACTCTACCCCGCCGCACTCCCGTGGGCAAATGCTCGAGAAGACGAGAGCTCTCTCCTCCGGGCGTGTATGACATCGTCCGACTCAGCCCCCGGCTCGAACCATCTCTTGTCGCCGTGGATGTATGGCACGTCTAGGATGTGAGCCAGCTCCTCTGTGGTGAAGCGTATGTCCGTGGTCTTCACCCGGCTCTCAATCACTAGCCTAGTGTCGTGCTCTCCATCCATCTCTCTCGTGGAAGGTCAAAGTTGCTGTAGAATAACCCGACTAGCTTGGGATAGGCATCCTCGCTCAAAAACAAGGTACTTCTCCAACCCACAACCTCAAATCTACTCTCGATCCGGAACCGTGCTACCTCTCGAAGTCACTACCGGTCGACCATACTCGATCGCACGATGACCGAAGTGGCCAAAGTATAGCTCCCGTGCCTCAAAGTGATCTAAAGTAGTCCGGATGGACCGGGTCATGTGCGCCACCTCTACCTCGACCACGACCTCGGCCGCGAATGGGTACTCTCCTACCTCCGCGGGCAGCCATCTAGTGAGAAAATCTGTTTTTAGGCGAAAAAGATGCAAAATGAGAAGCCATGAGATGTCTAATAATTACCTATTTGTGTAAAAATGCATAGTGAACAATAGATCTATGCCTAGACATGTTATAAGATGTAAAAGAAACATTTTTGCACAAAAGAAAACCTAAAAATAGTTACACATTGTAGTTCTATCATGCAAACCATAGAAATGAAGGGTTTCATGAGATGTTTACCTGTGTAGCGTGTATGCGTCGCGTGGGAAGTAGATCCGAAGCCAACGGAGTCTCCAAAATACCTTCCTAACCCTTTGCACGAAATCCCCAAAGCCCAAAATGCGTTTTGAGAAGTGTAGAAATGAAATGAGACCCAAAAACCGTATTTGAAACGTTGCTGTCGCGCGTATTTTGGGGCGGTCACTAGTGGCGGTCGCTTAACCTAAGCGACCGGCTCAAGCGACCGGTCCAGTTACTGTTGCACAGAATTTTGGATTTTGGCTCTGTTTTGTTGATTTTTGGAATTTGTGCTTGTCGCTTCTTCTCGTTTGTGAATGTTGGCCATGTTGTGGAGTAATTTTGACTTGTGGAATCTTTTCCGGACTTAATCATTGAGTGTTGCTAATCTCTGGAATTCTTTCGCAGAATGGTTCAATTAAGGAATCGTGCTGTTAATGGTCAAGATGAAGAAGAAGGTAGTGGGAATCAGAACCGTGTTGAGATACCTACAGTAAACACTGGAACTGAGCCTCCCCGAGTTGAAATTCCTTCCACCAAGTGGGAATCCTCCACCGGCACCGCAAGTAGTCTCTATTCAGATGTGATGAACATTCTGGGAAATATGATGCATCAGCAAAGATAATCAGCTTACTACTATGATGCAAGGTTTTGCGGCTACTCAAGCAGAATGCCCGTGCAGCTCTTAATCCTAATGGAGTTGGTACTTCAGCAGCTGGTACTTTTGTGGACGGTTTTGCCCCTGGTCCGCATGCAAGGTTGATGGAGCATTTCTTGAAGCTTCAGATCCCTGCTTTTACTGGTATTTCATCGGATGCATTGTTCCCTAACAAGTGGATCCGAGAGATGGAGAAAGCTTTTCGCAACCTCCGTTGCAATGAAGCTCAGAAGATTCTTTGTGCAGAGCAGAGACTGCAAAGCATGAAGCCGATGCGTGGTGGAATGCTACCGGACCTATTTTGGAAGCTTCGCACCCGGTTCTTACTTGGGAAATTTTCAAGGATGCATTTTGCAAGAATTACTTTCCCGAGTCTCGTGAGAGATGCTAAGGAAGCGGAGTTCATGGCACTCACGCAAGGACCTAGTACCGTCCTCGAAATACGAGAAGAAGTTTGAAGAATTGTTCTACTTTGCCCCCGATGCTTTCAAAGGTGACCGTGAGAAGGCAAAGAAGTTCTTCAAAGGTTTGAGGCCGCCATCGAAGACTTACCCGGCAATTCATCCTATTGTGGATTATGCCGAGATGGTACAAAATGCGAAGAAGGTAGAAGATAATGAGAGAGAGAATTATCTCGCTCCAAGCGTTCTGCTTTCGAACAGAATCATTTGGGTGACCGTGAACCGGAGATTCTCTAGGCCTGCTCCTTATACCGCCCTTCGTTTCAGCCTAGAGGAGCTAGTTCCAGCTTTCAGCTCGCTTCGAGCTATGGTTCTAGTGGTGCACCGGTGCGCCCTGCAGGTGTAGTCGTGGTACTGGACCGATCTATGCTAACCCTCGTCCAAAGTGGCTAATAACCAGCAGGCCCGCATATCCTTCTTCAGCAGCTCCCCGTGAGTGGTAGGGATTTGATCTCGCTTTAACCGTGGGAAGCAGTGGTCATTATTCTCGCAATCGCACTCGAAGCCGAATTCTCGTGTGTCGCTTTGAAGCCTGTTTCGAGTGTTCCCTCTGGTAAAGTGTACAGTGTTGTTGGTTCTGAGTCTGAGACAGATCACGATGTTGTGACAGGTATCATTTCAGTATCATCTACCTCTGCTTTCGTATTATTTGATACTGGTGCATCGCATTCATTCATAGCATCTTCTTTTGTGAGTCGTATTCCTGTTACACTTGCGAAGTTGGAAAGAGGACTAGTAATTAGTACTCCAACCAGATCTGTTGTTAGATTAGATGAAGTGGTTGAATCTTGTCCAGTGGTTATTGCTGGTAGAACCCTTGAAGCCCGTCTGATCAAGTTAGACATGTCTGATTTTGATGTGATATTTGGAATAGATTGGTTATCTAAGTATGGTGCAGTTATCCTTTGTTCGGAAAGGAAGGTACTGTTTCATCCTACGAATGATAGTCCGTTTGAGTATCAATGTAGTCAAGAGAAGTTGAGTAAGAAGATAGTGGCTGCGACTGTGAAAGTCGTGCAAAGTGGACTAAGAATGTTGGACTTCTTTCCTCTCTTGTGGATGTTTCGGAAGGTGTGAAACGGTTGTCTGATATCAAAGTTGTCAGGGACTTTCCTGATGTTTTCCCCGATGATTTGTCTGGTTTGCCTCCAGAGAGGGAGTTAGAATTTTCAATTGATCTAATTCCTGGAGCAGCTCCTGTGTCGAAAGCTCCGTATCGGATGGCTCCGACTGAGTTGAAGGAACTTCAGACTCAGTTAAATGATTTGTCAAGCAAAGGGTTTATCCAACCCAGTGTTTCACCGTGGGGAGCCCCGGTGTTGTTTGTGAAGAAGAAGGACGGTAGTATGCGAATGTGCATAGACTATCGGGAATTGAACAAGTTGACGATAAAAAATAAATATCCTCTCCCTAGGATCGACGACTTGTTTGATCAGTTGAAAGGTGCCACGGTATTCTCGAAGATCGATCCGAGATCCTGGGTACCATCGACTAAGAGTAAAGTCCAAATGATGTGTGCAGGATCGCATTTAGGACTAGATATGGGCATTATGAATTCCGAGTTATGCCTTTTGGTCTTACTAATGCACCGGCAGCGTTCATGGATCTGATGAACCGAGTATTTCAGGATGTCTTAGATAAATTTATCATTGTATTTATTGATGACATTCTGATCTATTCAAAGGGCGAAGAAGAACATGTTGGACATCTGAGTTTTGCCTTGCAGCGTTTGAGAGAGAAGAAGTTGTTTGCCAAGTTCAGCAAATGTGACTTTTGGTTACCTAAAGTTATGTTCCTAGGTCACATCGTTTCTTCGCCGACGGAATTAAAGTTGATCCCGCAAAAGTTCAAGTCGTGGACTGATTGGGACCAACCTAAGTCAATCACGGAAATTCAAGTTTTCTTGGTATGGCAGGTTATTATAGGCGCTTCATTGAGAATTTCTCCAAAATCTCAAAGCACCTATGACAAAGCTTACAGAAAAGGAGTCAAGTTTGAGTGGAAGGAAGCATGTGAAGAGAGTTTTCAAGAACTCAAGAAAAGGTTAACTAACACTCCCGTGTTGACGATACCAGTATGACTCTGGAGGTTTGATGCTGTATACCGATGCCTCTAAGGTTGGTTTGGGTTGCGTTTTGATGCAAAGCATGGGAAGGTGGTAGCTTATGCTTCTAGGCAGTTGAAGAACTACGAGCATAATTATCCTACTCATGACTTGGAGCCGGCAGCTGTGGTTTTTGCTCAAGATTTGGCGTCACTATCTTTATGGTGAAAAGATATCTATTTTCACTCGACCACAAGAGTCTCAAGTATTTCTTTACTCGAAGGAGTTGAATATGAGACAGAGAAGATGGCTAGAACTGGTGAAGGACTATGATTGTGATATTCAAGATCATCCAGGAAAAGCTAATGTGGTTGCTAATGCCTTAAGTAGAAAGAGTAATCGAGGAAGTGTGGTTCTGACGTGTCTCAGTAAGCCCTTATTGTTCTCCATTGTAAGATTTGGACTTGAGATTTTGTCAGAAAGTTCTGGTGCTATTTTGGCAGCCGTATCAGTTCGACCGAGTTTGAGGGACCAAATTGTTGCTCTACAGTCGGCTGATCCAGAATTGAAGAAGAAGATTGACTTGATCACTTCAAAGACTAAGGACGTGGAAGATTTCTCCCTAGCCTTTGATGGTGCTCTTGTTTTTAGAGGAAGAGTTTGTGTTCCCGCAGAGTGGAAGACCTCAAAGCGAAATCTTGATCGATGCTCATCAGTCCATCTTTACTATTCATCCTGGAAGCGTGAAGATGTACCATGATATGAAAGGGTATTTTTGGTGGTCTGGCATGAAGAATGTTGTGGAAGATTTCATCGCTAAATGTGGGACTTGTCAACGTGTGAAAGCTGTCCGGCAGCCTTCGTCTGGCCTTCGCAACCTCTTCCAAGACCTAGATGGAAATGGGAAGACATTGCTATGGATTTTGTCACCGGTCCGCCCCGATCCGGAAAAGGGAATGACTCGGTGTGGGTGATAGTGGACCGATTAACCAAATCGGCACACTTCATTTCGATGAAGATCACCTATTCTATGGATAAGTTGGCCCGACTCTATGTTGATAATGTGGTGAGATTGCATGGTGTTCCGGTTAGCATTGTGTCGATAGAGACCCGAGGTTTACGTCGCGTTTTCGGGAATAGTCTGCAGAAAGCTCTAGGTACTCAACTGAATTTGAGTATCGCTCATCATCCTCGCACCGATGGCCAATCGGAAAGGACCATACAGATTTTGGAAGATATGCTTAGAGCGTGTGTCATAGATATGAGTGGTAACTGGGATGACCACCTAGCCTTGGTGGAGTTTGCTTATAACAACAGTTATCGCCTACTATTGGAATGGCCCCGTTTAAAGCTCGTATGGGAAGACTTGGAGAACTCCTCTCGTATTGGGATGAAGTTGGGGAAAGGCGTGTTCTTGGCCCCGATCTAATCGAAACCACCGGCACTATGGTGGATATGATTAGAGAAAGGATCAAAAACTGCTCGGCCTCGATTAAGTCCTATTCGGATAAAAGAAGGTCTAACCTTGAGTTTCAAGTTGGTGAGCGTGCGTTTTTGAAAGTTTCACCGATGAAAGGAGTCATGCGTTTCAATGTTAAAGGAAAACTCAGCCCTAGGTATATTGGTCCCTTTGACATTATTGAGAAGGTTGGACCAGTAGCTTATCGGTTGGCTTTGCCCCCGTCTCTTGCTGGTGTGCATGATGTATTCCATGTATCAATACTAAGGCAATGCTTGACAAGTGCAGAACAGTTGCTTCAACAAGAACCGGAAGGATTGAGTGCGGATTTGACGTATGATGAAGAACCGGCTGAGATTTTGGATCGAAAAGACAAGCAGTTGAGAAATCGGACTATACCTTTGGTGAAGATCAAATGGAAGAATCACTCTTTTGAGGAAGCATCTTGGGAGAAAGAAGATGAGATGCGGTCCAAGTATCCTCACCTTTTTGGACCTTCAGGTACGTTGTAATTTCGGGGACGAAATTTCTTTTAAGGAGGGAGGAATGTAATACCCCCCGTATTTCTAACCCGAGATCCGTATTCCAGGTCTGAGAACCCGAAGGTCTAGTCGGGTGAACTTGTGGAGTATCCGGATTGAAGCCCATGATCCATACCCAGGACCCATGGATATTAATCCTTTATCTGAAGAGCCTGCCTTGGCTGGAGTTGGAAATTTTGGAAGTCAGGTGTTGTTCAGAGATGTCCGGAATGAAGGTAAGATCTCCCCCATCTCTTAATTAGGGCTAGGTTGGCCTTGGGTATCAGCCCCTAGTAAAAGCACCTTTGTATGGCAAATTACATGGGGGCGGTTACTAGTGGCGGTCGCTTAACCTAAGCGACCGGCCCAAGCGACCGCCCGGTCTGTTTTCGGGGATTTTGCCCTACTTTGCCCCCAGACTTCTATAAAAGGCAACCTCCGTCTAATTAACGATTACTTTATTCATGGTTGCTTATTTGGGAGTTTAGACGGCTGCGGGGAAGATCCGAAAGAGTCTCTGGAGTACTGACAGTGGCTTGGAAGATCAGTTCTCTTCTTCTCTGGCTTTCTGGTGTGAGGTATTGAACTAACCCTTCGTTCTCTACTCTCTTTTCTCCGTTAGATTGGTTTTACCCTTTTTTCCCTCATCTCTGTGATTACCCCTTGGATATTTTTACCCTCTTTTTTAATCTACTTGAGATGGAATAACCGTAAACGGAACCCTACTTCTGTGAGATGGTTAATCCAATCAAGGAGAGGGTTATGGGTAATCTATTGGTGATAGTGGGTTATTTTCTCTCACCCTTTTGGCTTAGGGAGTGTTTAATTCGAGACTTAGGATGAGATTACTCGAAAACCGAATTGAAATCGAGTAATTAGAAGCCTGAGTTTCGGATTGAAACTCACTGTTTTTGGGGCGGTCACTAGTGGCGACCGGCTGGTAAATAGTGACCAATTGGATTTCGGTTCTGATTCAAATTGATTTATGTGACTTATATATTCTAATAACCCTGTGTTTAGGTGATTACTGTTTAAAAGAAAAGTCTACTAATAGTTACTGGATTCCATTTTACGGACGTTTCAGTTATATGCAAGTAAGGACAGTCTATCTTATCTATCTACATATACTTGAACATGTTAATCTGATAGTTGTTAGTCTTAATTTCTATTGTTATATGCTGCTGTAGTTGTATTTAATTCTAATATACTACTGCTGTTTGCCTTGATTTCATAATTACCCGGTGAATTGTGAATGTTATATGATTATGGTAATTGGTATATGATTATGATAGTTGAGGTGTTCCTTTTGGGATATCTTGGCTGATGTTATCGGAGGTCGTGGAATGGGACACATGCCTCGCCGATACCTTCAAGGACTATCATGATTAATTGATGACATTGTTAGGATGAGTCTAGATTGCATGGCTAGGTACCCCACATGCTACTACCCTTTCGGTAGGGGAATTGAAACCGAGTAACCCGTGATGACAGTGATGTGACTTGGTGGTCCACTGTTAGTCATATAAATGGTAGGGTTGCATATGTTAGGGTTGGGCTCATGGATGTCCAAGGACCGGACCGGGTGTCGTGAGGAATCATGAGAGCATCCGCCCCAATAATATGTGGATGACCATAGGGTTAAGGAGTAGAGTCCAACAGAGGTAGCCAGTCCGTGAGGATTCTTACTCCTAGGTTGCGAAGGATACTGAACCGAGTTGGTTGGTGCCATAGGGGATGTATCTGGACTTCATGTAGACATGTAACCATTATGACCTTGCATTGGATTAGAAACCCCGACATGCGCCAGTACTCATTACCAATGGTCGTGGTGAGAGAGTGTGGACTTAACCCCTAACCATGGTTTGTGAGCCAGGTGTGGACTTTCCCTTTTTCCCTGGATCCCTACAGAGGTAACCAGTCCTTGCCGGATCAGAGTGATGAGACTTACCCAGAGGAGGGCTGGTGTATATCTTAAAGCATGTCAGCTATTAGAGACTTGCATAGTTAGAAATCATAGCATCATTCATGTTTTGCAATCATTCATATTACTGTTGTATCATGGCATTTTTGGATGATGGATGAGATATATGATTGTTTCTTACTGAGTTCTTTAGAACTCATTCCTTTATTCTTTGTATGTTTTTAGCATATACAGAAGAAGGATTTATATCTGAAGATGGGCTGGTTCCCTATGAAGGAACCATCCCGTTTGAAGAAGATGTGGCACCGCCAGTGGGAGATGGAAATAGCATGTGCGGGAGTTCCTGCGGGTGCATGGAGTGCGCTTATCGCACCGGTTGATGGTCAGAGGCGAAAGGTGGTCGGCCAGTTCGCACTGAGATTGGAGAAGAATTGGAGAACCCCTCACCTTATTAAACTGGAGTCTAAGTTCATTGACTTAGAGAAACAAACTGGAAAGAAACTGATATAAATACTTTTGAATTATTCCGCTGCCCTCATTTTTGTTTTATCCTTTGTTCTTTATTTCTTTCCTTTGATATTGGAGCATTTTGGGCTCCTGTAATTCATTTAATTCAGTTATTGAATATTCTTTGCTCTTGATTATCTATAATTGTCTTAAATATTGTTGATAGATAAAACCTGGGGCTTGTGGGGGGGGGCGCCCGGGGGGGGGGGGGGGGGGGGGGGGGGGGGGGGGGGGGGGGGGGGGGGGGGGGGGGGGGGGGCCACCACAAAAGGCACACAAAAAACACCAAATCCCACCTTATCGCCCCGCGCGCCCTCCCCCCCCCCCCCCCCCCCCCCCCCCTCTCGGCGGGCCCCCCCCCCAACACCTCTAAAAAAACTACTCTTCCTCTTGGTGTTTTGTATGAGGAACAACAATACTATAAGGGATACTTGTTCTTAATAGTAACTTTATTCAATTCTCTATAGTCAATACACATCCTCAACGTCCCATCCTTTTTCTTCACAAATAGGACTGGGGCTCCCCAAGGAGATACACTAGGACGTATAAATCCCTTATCCAACAATTCTTGCAATTGTTCTTTCAATTCCTTTAGTTCTTTTGGAGCCATTCTATATGGGGCTTTAAATATCGGACCTGTACTAGGGATAAGTTCGATGGCAAATTCCACTTCTCTTTTTGGTGGTAACCCTGACAAGTCTTCCGGGGAAGACATCGGAAATTCTTTCACCACTGGTACTTCAGGTAAAGCCATCCCAATTACCTCCAAATCTTGCACAGAAGCTAAATACCCTTGGCATCCCTGCCTGAGCAATCTCTTGGCTTGAAGAGCTGAGATCATTCTTGTTGGGGAAGACTTTATTTTCAGTCCTAAGAATTCGATCTCAGGTTCCCCTACAGGTCTTAGCATCATCTTCCTCTCATAACATAAAACACTAGCATGATTTGCAACTAGCCAGTCCATTATTAGAATCACATCAAAATCTTTCAAATTTAAATGACCTCCGGTCATCCCCTTTCTTTTCCTCTTTCTTTTGTCCTTCTGCCTTCTCAATACTTTTATATATTTGATATCAATGAACCACATCAGTCTATGTTCTCAGTTGAAGAACACCCATAGCTTTCTATATATTAGACCTAAGCCCTCGCTCAAACTGTTGGGCCTTCATTTCTTCAGTACTTATCACATGAGGTGCATATTTAGAGAGTTCCTCAAATTTCCTTTCATAATAAATAACTGACATGAATTCAGATATCTTTACTAAATTACATTATTCAATCATATTGAAAATGTATACTATCAAATATACTTCTTTTCAAATTCTTTCAATTTCATTTCATTTTCCAGTTTTAGTCATAAGCCTAAGCGAATCATAGAGGATGTACATCTGTCTATACCACGAAGTGGTTTCAGTCTTACCACATAAGTGGCTTCAGTCTACCATCGAAGTGGTTTCAGTCACAATGCACAATGCCATATATACATCTCATAGATTGTTGTTATTGGCTTAGACCCAATCTTTCCACTTTACAGTTTGACCACAAGGTCAGCACATTGTCTTTTAATCCATTTCAGTCTTATATTTATAAAGTTCTTCACATGAAAAATCATTTATCATTATGTTTGAAACAGGTACATATATTTCAAACCAAAATGCAATCATGTATAAACAAAGTAATATAGTATATCACTCATCATACAGTCGTAGCTTATACACTCTGTAGACTAGAAAGACCGATGTTATAAGAAATGAAGAGAAGAAGGCTTATCCAAATATTCGACCTTAGGCTCAGCCGTCTATATTGAGCAGTTGGAGATTCCTAGTATTCAAGAGGTCGAGGCGATGGATATTGAAGAAGAGCCTAGTTGGATGGATCCAATTATTACATATTTGAAGAATGATATTCTTCCAGAAGACATCAAGGAAGCTAAGGCAATTAAGAATCAAGCAATGAAGTTCACCATCCAAGAAGATCAACTTTATAAAAGATCAGTCACACAACCTCTTCTAAAATATGTTGGCCCTTCTCGTGCTCAATATGCCTTAGCCAAAGTACACAAAGGAATATGCGGAGCGCATATGGGGGGTCAGGCGTTGGCCCATAAAATAATACGCCAAGAACTTTATTGGCCGATTATTCAGAACGACGCCGTGGATTATGTTAGAAAATGCAAGCAATGTCGACTTCATGCATCTGTTCCGAGAACTCCGGCTGTCCCACTTACATCTATCTCCAGTCCAATCCCTTTCGCCATGTGGGGAATGGATCTGGTGGGAAAGCTTCCAAGGGCCACCAATAATAGGGAATATTTGGTTGTTGCAATCGATTATTTCACTAAGTGGGTGGAAGCCCAACCTCTCTCGACCATTATTGAGAAGCAAATGCAGAAGTTCTTTCAAGAAAGGATCATCTACAGACTTGGAATTCCAAAGATCATTGTCACCGATAATTTTTCAAGCATTTTTGTGAAAGATACCATATCGAGCATAGAACATCGTCTGTGGCATATCCACAGAGCAATGGGCAAGTTGAAACAACTAATCAAACGCTTTTGGATGGAATAAAGAAATGTCTGGAGACAAGTCGGGCCAAGTGGGTAGAAGAACAACCTAGCGTCCTTTGGTCATATCGTACCATAGCCCGAACTCCTACGGGAGAAACTCCTTTTTGGCTGGATTACGACACCGAGGCACTTGTCCAGGTCGAAGTGTTAGCAGAGTCGAAGAGGTACACAGACTTCGAGAAGAAGCAAACAAAGAAGGCTTGAAGAGTAATTTAGATCTTATTGATGAAGTACGAAGCATGTTTGAATATCGAAATCAAAGATATCAAAATTGAGTTGCAGGATACTTCAACACTCGAGTGAAGAATAGAAGACACCGTTCGGGTGACGTAGTACTTCGCAAAGTTGCGGCATCCGACCCAAGAAACCAAGGGAAGCTCTTACCTACGTGGGAAGGGTCGTATGTCATAGAAAAAGAGACAAAGACGGGGACCTACAAGCTAAAAAATTTAGCCACAGGCGAGACGATAGACCGAACTTGGAACTCTATGAATCTCTGAAAATTCTATTAGTAGAATCTGTCACATCAACCCTAAATCCACCAAGGGGGTACCTTATCTGGATTACTCGGGGGAGTGATCCACAACCCAAAAGATCAAGTTTAGGAACGATCATATCCACTTAGCACAATAATATAATCAAAAGCAAGAACAAATCTTTGTATTCAATTACTTTAATAACAAAAGTCAAGAAAGGACCTCAGAAGGATCACAAAAGAACATCAGAGTGCGGAAAAGATACCAATAAAATACATAGTCAAAAAGCAGAATGAAGGGGGAACCCCACTCTCCAAAAACAGCGGAAGGTAGATCGAGTAAAAGTAAAGGTTACAACCGGTTCCCAAAATACAAAGGGGAACAACTAAACTACAGTCTTAATGAATCAAATAAAAGGTCAAAAGAGAATAAGACGATATCCCATCGTTGTCACACAAGTGTAACAGCCGAACTACTCCAGATAAGTACCAATCTCGTACTGATAGTCTTCATCAACTTAGTCGCATAACCAGCCTTGTGTGAGTCACCAACTTGGTCTTGAAAGTGTTGACCATCATAGTCAACAATAGTACCTGTAGGAAGAGCTAACAAAATGTGTTGCAAAAAGGAGTGAGTTCAAAAGAACTCAGCAAGGTAGTTATTCCATAAAACATAAGCCATATGATACAAGCCATAACATGATGCAAGTATGATTCTAACTCTATGAATGCTAGTCTCTAAGGTAGACATGCTTTAAGTCATAGCGCCATACTTCTTTGGGTAGGTCTGCTCACACCCTCAACCATTTAAGATATCTTGGGCAGCTGGTTGGTAATGGGTCCTGCATCCCTCTCAGACATTCCTTGGCTGGGGATTTGGTCACCACTCTCTCACATCACCATTTGGTATAAGTATTGGCCCATGTCACGATAAAGCCTAGCCCAATGCAAGTCATCTACTCAGTCGTATCAAGTCAGATCCGGATACGTCCATTCCTCCTCAACCATTTAAGATATCTTGGATCATTTACGGTATCCTTCACACTAGAGTCACGGATATTACTCACCGGACTCATCAACCCTATTGGTCACCCACAAATAGTAGGGAAGCTCTCATGTCCCCTCACGAGATCATTTCACCGGTCTTGAGTGCCCGTGAGCCCAAGTCTAGCTATTTGCACCCTACCAATAAATGGCCCCTTTTGGGTATCCGCAGTGTGATTTATGTCCTCTCACAGGTTGGTTACCAGTCTTGAGTGCCCATCAAACCACACTACTACCACGGGTCGTTCGGTCTCAATGCCCTTCCGATTCGGGTCTGATACGACAGGGACATCCTAGCCAAACACCACTAGACAAGTCCTATATATGTCACCCAATGATCTGGGAAAGCGTTGATGGGCATCTTTGGAGAACATCCCATACTATTCCCTCTGATGTCCAAGGACAGAAATATCAATAGGACATTCCCCAATCCCAAATCATACCTATTCAATCACATTCTCAATTCCATCACATCACACATAAATGATATTTCATCATATGAAACGAGATATAATATAGCATGATCAATCACATATGTAATTAACAAGAATACATAATCATGATAACCAAAGTGATATATAACATGGTACTATTGTCTTAAAGTATATACAGCAGTCATATGATGTTAGAAATACAACAATTAATGTGAATCTACCAAGTTTCCAACATAGAGGCATAATTCATATAATTCATGTAATTATGGTAATAATCGTCCTTACCTTGAGTCGCGATGATGATAATCCAATAATCTCAAGAGAATGATCCAAAGATGGTATTAAGACCCTAGACAAACATAGATGAAAGATTAGAGAAGAAATCGAGAAAATCGGAGGTCGAACGGGTCAAAACGGTGAAAAACAAAGTTCAGCGGCATGCTTGGTTGATGGGATCGACCAAGCGGGATCGATCAAGGAACAATGTCGGGCTGCAAGGTGTATTTTGGTGATTTGGTCCAAAGTCGGTCTTCCGGGGCTCGGATCGATCCGAAACTTGGAGGGATGATTAATAACAATATAAGGACACTATACAACAAGAATTAACACAATCTATGGCCCAATTGAAAACCCTAATTTGAAACCCTATGTTCTAAATACAAGAACATAGCATGAAGTGAAATCAAATGAAGAAGCAATGAAAATGGAGGGATTAGCTAGGGCAAGTGATGGGGGAATGGATTAGAATCATATGCTAGCATAGAAAATAGACTTAGCATTCTATACAATTTAGTTTAGGAGCTGAAATCATGTTGCAATGAAGAGAATGATGGAAATGTATAGATAAGAATTGAAATGGGGAGCATAGCATCCATGGTTGAGAGGGGTTTAAGCAAATGAAAGGGGAAACACATGAAGTGGTGTTTGCAAGGTTGCAGCACCAATTCCATGGTTACAACAGCAAGGAGAAGAAGAGGGTAGAGTAAAATAGAGAGCAAGGGAGAGAAATCCTACCTTGGGGAAAAGATTTGAGAAGAGAGACTATGATTCGTGTAGAAGATCATCACCCAAGCCAAGGAGGAGCCTAAGAGGAGCTTTCCTACATTCCAAGAGAGTTCAGTAATAGAATGAGGTGAAAACCACGAAGTCCCCTTTAAACATAACCCAAAATCCTCGGCCTTAAAAAATGCAGCAGACTGCTTGGTTGATGGGATCGACCAAAGAGGATTGACCAAGCAGGATCAACAAAAGAGGATCGACCAAAGAGGATCGACCAAGCAGGATTGGCCAAACATAGTTCAGTTTCTTCGGACAGGGATTCGGAGGGCTATACGGGGTCAAATTGAGTGGGGTTTTCTCCTACAAGTCAATCAAGAAGTTTAGTTTCAGAAAATACCTTCGGATTGAGCACCGGAGTTCATTAGCTACTTCAAATAATTCACCCCTCTTCGATGCGCAGTTTCTTAACAGTCACTGACAATGCTTCCAAGTATGGAGCACCATCAACCATATCCATGGGTTTCGGGTCAAACAGCATGTCTTCCATAAAGAGGGCCTACAAGGACTTATTCCTTCACTTCGGGACATTGGATCCACCCTAAGGAAAAGGTCGAACATGACCTCCTTAGGATTTCAAAGATAGTAGCATTGAAATCAAGGTCCGACTTCAAGGTCAAACATTAAACAAGCCTTTCTTTATCCCAAAACAAATAGGGTGTCTTGGCTAGGTTTGGACCGGATTTCATAGAATCAGTCAAGATATGTAGCACTTGCCAGCAAGTCGACCGACCATTTGATTTTCAATAAAATCTAATCTCCATTTTTTATATTCCTTTTCTCATGAAGAAGGTCATAGTGAAGAATTCACAAGTGCTTCCCAAAAGCCAAGAGAGTTCAAAAGAAGAAGAGCCCAAGAGAGTTCTTGACTTAACAAAAGTTCAAGAACCCAAGAGAGTTCTTAATTCATAACAAAAGTTCAAGAACCCAAGAGAGTTCTTAACCTAAACAAGGAGAGCGTTCTTCAAAACAGGAAGGTTTTCAAAACATAGATTTCTCTCAAAGGCGTTACACCCGGGCAATTACTCGGGTAACCACTTGGGAGAAATCACACAGTCACCTTCAAAAATAAAGACCCAAGGAAGGGTTTCAAAGGGTAAATTTCTCTAAGGCATTAAGCTCAGAGAGACACTCGGTTTGCCACTCAAGAAGAACTTCAGAATTTTCTCAGAAAAGAAGACCCAAGAAGGTCTTTCTAAAGGCATTGCGCTCGAGAATTCACTCGGTTAGCAATTCGGGAGAAATCTCAAAGCTTTCTTCAAACATACCCAAAGAAAGTTCTCGTAAAAAACTAAGGCATTATGCTCGGGGAGTCACTCGGGGTAAAATTCGAAAGACACTCGGCGTCACGCTTGGGAGACACTCGGGAGAAAGAGAAGCATAACGCCTTAGTAGTTAGCAAGCAATCACAAGATTGAAAGGTAATACCATCAAGTTGAACTTCAAAATATTTGGCCATGATGACCAATATTACAGAAACCAAGTGCAGAAACAAAATGCAGGAAAATAAAAACTGAGTTTTCTTTCACATGAGAAAATTAATTCTTGGGAGGGTCTTGCTCTTCGGGAAGTCGCATGGATGGTTCAAAAAATTCATCTTTGGGAGTTTCCCTAACCATGGAAGCCTCCCTTTCGAAGCTATCTCTAGTATCTTCCTCTTCAAATTCATCCAAATAGAGAAGGGGATCGGGAGGGCTGTATGGATCCTTGCACTGAATCCCTTCGGGCAAAGCTTTCTCAAGCTTCTCATGCACCCTTCCATCCAACATCCCAGCTAACTCCTTAGGGTTAAGAATATCAACCCGTTGAAGAACTGTAGTAAAGGCATCATCAAGACCCAAACGATAGGTTGAGACGGAGAGATCAGTCTGAAGTTTCTTGAATTGGGGAGTGCCAAGGTAGGAAGTAATAATCTCCTTTTGGACGAGATCAGGAACTTCGTCAGCACTAACGGGAAGCTTCCCGGCAAGTACTTTAGAATGAAGCTGGAGAACGAGAGACTCTATATCCTCTTTCCCGTGTGCAAACTCCTTCTTCTCCCTAAGAGTCTCCTCTAAGTCTTTTTTGATTTGAGAAAGCTCTTCTTCAAGATTTGATTTTCTTTCGGATATCTCCCTCGGTCTCGGACTCTTCTCTTCATCCCTGCTTCTTCAAGGACTCAACTTTTTCCTCATTCTGGAAAGTTCAACATTGACTTGGCTATGGGCTTTCTCAGCTGCTTGAAGCCGATCAATGAGATGCTCGGAGTGAATCATACACTCTCCCATGTAATGTGCTCCCCCGAGAAATACCGAAACAAGTTTGGAATATCAAGTTACAAGAATCACATCAAGAATTACATAGCCGAATATCGAAGGAAGGAATTACCTATAAGCATTCGCATAAAATTTATCATTTGGAAGAGATCTCAAATGCTGACGATCCAACGAGGCCATCCCCTCAAGGAGCCAAGATCGCGTAGCATTGGGATCACCAAGAATGGTGTCATTAGAAGTCAGGTTCCATCCTGGAACAATGATTTGAGAAGATCCGGCGGATTCTTCGATAGTGCCTTCGGGATCCCGAGTCCTCTTTGAAGGTCTGCTCGAGCGGCTAGAAGGTGACGCTTGAGGCACGCCAACCTCTCGGAGGACCCCCGGGACCAGCAAAAATACTTATCTTTGAACCTTTCTTCAAATAACCAGAAGACTTTGTAGAGTCAGGAACGCTAAGAGCTTGGATAACGGGACTAGCTTCTTTAGTTGTGCTCTTCTTGGCTGGCTTTTGGGCAAATGTTTCTTTGGTATTCCCAATGGCAGCGGCCCGAAGAGCATTGATATCCTACTTATTGGCCACTGTGACAACAAACAAAGAATATTAGAAGAAACAAAGTAAGAAAATCCAAAAAATTGAAGAGCGTCAAAGAATAAGGGGCTCACCCGGAGAGAGACCCCACAACTGTAAGATAGATGGATACTCAAAAGAGTACCCATGAACTGCGACTGAATTCCCCTCAACCCAGGTGATCCTATCACACCCCACCCAGCCGGATCCGTCATACCCGAATACCCGTGGGGGTGATACACCGCAAGATCTAGGTTCAGGGACAAATCCATACAAAACATGATATAGCATAATTAAATGGACAAGAAAGTTCAAGTAATAAATTATCAAATCGAAATAATGGTTACAGTCATCCATTACTTCAAAATAAAAGGTATAACATCAGAGTTCTGAAAAGAAAAGAGAGTAGTTTTATTCGCAGCTGAAAAATAAACTAAACTTGTTCTCTAATGGAATCCAATCCAAAAGAACAGTCTTGATCTTGGCATGAAGCTCCATGTGCGTCCACTTCTTCTTCGATCACTCCTTCAAGAAGACATATTGGTAACGCATCCTCCATTTGGAAGAAGTCCTCATAACCTGCAGCATAATCTAATAGAAAAAAAGACATATAAAAGGAATGAGTTCAACAGAACTCAGTGAGGTCAACTCAACATCATATCACACATTCATTCTCAAGATTCCACACCACACATATAACATGAATATCAATAATGTAATTAATGACAATGATATGATATGTGAATGATTATGCTCCTAACTCTATCATGAAGTCTCTATGGTAGACACGCATTAAGTCATACACCAGTCTTCTTTGGGCGGTCTCATCACTCTTCCCTCATGGCTCTGATGCACGTCTGTTGGGTTCTCTGCGGTTGTTGTGTAAAGTCTGTCAAGCCATGGTTGGGGATTAGGTCACCATTCTCTCACATCACCATTGGTATAAGATCTGGCGCGTGTCAAGGATAATCCTAGGCCAATGCAAAGTCATACGGTCTCGTACTACATGTGGTATAGATACTTCCCCTATGGCACCAATCAACTCGGTTCAGTAGCCAATATCTCCCCTCATGCCTAGTGCCCTGTTGGTTCGATACTTTCCCACCTAGAGTCAACGTATCCTATGGCACCAACCAACTCGGACTACGTTGACCCCTAACCCTATAGTCATCCACATATAATGGACAAGATGTTCTCCATGTCCTCTAATGGGTCATTTCACCGGTCTTGAGCGCCCATGAGCCCTTGTCTATTATATGCAACCCTACCATCTCATGATGACGGTGGGCCTGCTTGACACACGGGACCCAGCCACTAACATCACGGGTTAACCGGCTTCAATACCCCTGCCGAAAGGGTAGTAGTACTCATGAGATCACCTAACCAAACACTTCTAGACATGCCCTAAATATGTAAATCGTAATCGGGGAAAGAGCCAAGGGCACCATAGGAATGCGTCCCATACCGCCTCCTCTAGTATCCTATGGCAAGGAATGCCAAAAGGGCATTCCCCATTCCCATCCACAATATAAGCATCACTAGGGCAATGGGTGAACCCACAACCCTAGTAGAAAATACAAGGTAGAAGAAATAATAATATTTCTCCTCTCACACAATCACATTCCATTTCATAACAACAATAATAGATTTCAAAGCAAGGAGCAACATCAGAAGTAATAATAAACATAAATTATAGCAATTCATGTTTAACAAAAGACATAAAATAACCACAAGATAATACTAAAGCAATACAAGATATCAATAATGAAAAGTAACTAACATCATTACACATGTAATATAAAGTTAAGTATATTCCTCACCTTTTACTTTGTTCTTCCTCCAAATCCAAGAATCCACTCCCACAAATTAGTGATTAAAGATATATTAACCTATTTATGCAAAAGAAATAATTATCACAAATTAGAGCCCATTTGGATTTCAAAGGATATCCTAAAATCTTCCCACAAAAACCCAAATCTGAAAACTAGGTTAAAAAAGGGGTAGTTCTCAACCTCACTAGTGAATGGTCACTAATTTGCCACCAACTCAAAGTTTATAATGAAGCAAAACTTTGGGAAAATCTAATTGGAAACAAAAGGATCCTACGGGTTCCTTCAATTTTATTAAATTTGACCCATCTCAAAAAGCCCCAAATTTGACTCTCATAAATCACCCATGTGTGACCCGGGGAGTCAAATTCTAAAATCTTTTGCAAGGGAATAAACCATTACTCCCAAACTCAAGGGGAACCTTAATACAATAAAAGAGGATCATCCAATATACCAAACATGCATTTCTTTAAGATCTCTCAAAAGGAAAGAAGAGAAATTGCTCCCAAAACCATGTATAAGAGAAGGATTAAAGAAAACTAACCTTTCATAAAATTCCCGCAATGATTCGAGTTGTAGAACACCTTTGCTTGGATGAGAAATACTCTTCTCCTTCGTTTCTCCTTTTCCCAAAGCCTCCGCCTCTTTCTAGCCTCCAAAAATGTGTTTACGGATGAGATAAAACATAAATAGGGTTTAAAAAATCCGAATTTCCAATTTTGCCCCTAAATAGAAAATGGGGTGGGGGTTGGTTCACCCAAACGGCCCAAACTTCTAGTCCATGGTTGGACCCCCAAACAAACTCCGATTTTGATGATTTTTGGCTCGTTGAAAAGGTCTTTCGACGATCTTCATTTTGGTACCTTACTTGCGTCAATCTTATTCTCCATCACTGATCTACAGATATTCCAAAATTACCCTTTTTACACTATCGAGACTAATCTTCTCTCTTCACTTAAACTCTAGGAGAGTTTTTGAGTCATTATAAGGGTCATCTACCAACATTTGTTCAATTTCCAATCCTTCGGGCTTGATTTGAATGGTCCACAATTATCGCCGAAACAAGGCCCAGATTCTCGGTCTTAAAACCATGGGTTAAAGGGGTAGAAATCCGGGGGATTTCACGAGATCCTTTTAAGGCCACTCCCTCGATAGTGGACAACTCAACGGGCTTATTGGGTTCTTCAAGTTCCAGATTTGTTTTCTTCACAAAGGCAATCGGGAAGGATAGCGGGAATGGGGGCTTGTAGTAAAAGAAATGATGTCTCCACCCCTTGGTGGATGTTGGCATAGTACCCAACAGAATAATGTTGCCGGTTAAGAGAAAGCCAACCCTGCTGGGATTGACTCTTGACTTCGAAGAATTGATGAAGAAGAGGAAAAGTGGGCTTAATCCCAACATTGTAGCAAAAACCAGCGAAGCATGTCACATTTCTCCAACTATTCGGGATTAAATTAGAAGGAGAAATTTCATAATACGTGAGTAGATCTTCTATAATCCTTTGCACGGGAAGGCGAAGACCTCCCAAGAAGGCATCAAAGTAAGGGGAAAATGTCTCTTCGGGGGGCTCTCCAACCCGACTAGACTCAAACAGGAGGAGGAAGGAATAACCATCAGGAATTTCATAGAAGTCTTTCAAGTGCTTAAGATGAATTTGCTTAAGGTCACCGGGATAAAATTAAGGACCTGAAAGCTTCCGGTCATAATCAATATGAGAAGGAGTTTTCGGCTTATTCTTCTCCTCAAGAACTGCCTCCTCCGAAAGCAATTCAGCATGAAGAAATGGAGGCCAATGGTTCCTAGAGTTTGGAGGACGAGAAAGAGGGGGACGAGGCGAAGAATGCCTCTGATGAACAACTCGAAATTGAGCAGGAAGAGGTTGACTAGCCTTATCAACTTCTTTATCGGGAGAAGAAATTGAAGAAGGCTCAAAATTAATCAAGTCAGGTCCTAAGTCAGAGCATAAGGGTTCTTGATTAATTGGGTCATCCCTAGCTAAGTCAGCCGCTGCTCTCACAACGTCTTAAGAGTCAGCGTAGTCAGGAAGATCTTCTTCACTGGAATAGTGCATAGAATGAGTTCAGGAAGATGCTTCGGGACTTAAAACATTAGTCGCCGGGACCACTCTAGGGGAAGTCGGTCGGGCTAATTCTTTACCTTTTTTCAACTTATCCATGAATTGTAGAAATGGTAAAGAAAAAGAAATCGAGAAAAGTTAGAAGAAACTTACTGGTTGAAGAGTTGACGAGTTGAAGAGTTGAAGAGTTGAACAGCAAAACGAAGAGAGAGCTAGCGATGCAGTGAAAGAGACCTCAGAGAGAAAGTGATTGCAAGCAAAATAGTGAAAATGAGGTTATCTTCCTATTTATAGTGAAAGTGAGGAAATGAAGAGACATAATCCAACGGTCAAAAATCGATGGAGGCAACGGTTGAGATTAGGAACACGAAAGGTCGTGATCCAACGGTTGGTGATGAAATGAGGCAACGGTTGAGATTGAGAAGGCTAAGGATCGCAATCGGGTGGCCCAGAATCAAAGACGTCAATGTTGGGATTATATCACCGTTGGCATACCAAAAGCTACAATAAAAACTAATTAATGCGATTGTTGGAAATTGAGAACAACAACATTTAAGAAGACTTTGGAAGAGATGACTTTCGTCATTTGAGACGACATATGCCCCGGAATCTCTGAAGAAAAGATAAACTTCAAAGAGGAGGGAAGCAAGAAAAGCATTCCATATGTTCAAGGGACCAATCGCATGGAATGGGGGGCTCTGTTGTCTAGAGCATGTAGCCCGACAGGTCTCCCTACGAGAGACTCAGAGAGCCCCCTCGGGAGAAACACACCCACCCACTCGGGTAGGTGTGCTCCCTCTCTCATGAGAGACTCAGAGAGCCCCCCGGGAGAAACACACCCACCCACTCGGGTAGTTGTGTCCCCTCCCTTTAGGAAGATGGGGAGTCCCTCGGGAGAAAACACACACCCACTCGGGTAGGTGTGTATTATTCCCTTAAGAGCCATATTTGAAGTAAGTTCAAGAAGGCCTTCCAGACTAAGTTCAAATGTAACGTTGAAGACGACCAAGTCAAAAGAGTTAGTTACAGATAACTACTCAACATATCTGTTCCGAGAAGTGGGGAGATGAATAAGCGAATAACGGCTCTATCAGGCCCACCAAAGACGGGAACGTGATCCCTAAGATAACTCACCCCCTCTTCAACTGAATATGTGGAAACCAAGGAGACGCCGCCTCCAGGTATCTTCTATATAAACCCTCATCCTACAAGGAGAAAGGGACGAGATTGATCTTACTATTATTCACTACGCCTTGAGAACTCTCTTAAGGTCTTCTATTGTTGCCTAGAATAACTTGCGCGTCGGAGGCGGTTCTCCAGCCAAGACTTGGCCGGCCCGTTCATGTTTTCTTTGTGAGTACAAGCATCTTGGCCATTCCTACTCGGTTGGAGAAGCCTCCAAGAGGTTATTCAACTATCCGGCTCTCGAAGAAGTTCTAGACGCAACAAATATAGATGATTAATGATGTTATTGATATATGATCAACATGTGACTATATGGACTTAGAATGACTTATGAATTGAGAATATGATTGAATCTATCTCATAATGCGAATGTAGGTTGTGACTGTGAATTGGGGAATATCATTCGGGTGTTTCTGTCTTGGGACATCAGTGGAGGTGGTATACAACACCATCCTATAATGTCCCTTGGCGCTTTTCACGATTATTGGATGTCATAACTAGGAAGTCTAGTTGAGTTTGGTTAGAAACCTTGTCATATCACACTCTATCAGTGTGGGTATTGATGCCAAGTGACCCGTGGCAATAGTGTGAAGTGGTGGGCGCTCAATACTGGTAATCAACCCGTGAGAGGACACAACCATATTGTGGGGCCATTCATTGGTAGGGTTGTATATAGTACACTTGGGCTCATAGGAGCTCAAGACTGGTAGCCAACCTATGAGAGGACATGAGAGCTTCCCGTCCGATATATGTGGATGACCAATAGGGTTAAGAGTCAGTGTACTCCAAGCTGGCTAGTGCCATAGGATACAATGACTCTAGTAGGGAAGGATACCGAACCAAGATTGTGAGATGCATGAGGGGAAGTATCTGAACCTAGGTTGATGTAACTAAGTAGTTGACTTGCATTAGGCTAGGTATAACCTTGACACACACCAATACTCATACCAATGATGGTGAGAGAGTAGTGACCTAATCCCCAGCCTTGGTGATAGTCTGAGAGGGATGCCTTGACCCCTTACCCAAGATCTCAAGACTGGTAACCAACCTGTGAGAGATCAGAGTGACAAGACCTTCCCAATGGAGGCTGGTGTTCTGTTTTAATGCTTGTCTTCCATTAGAGACTAGCACTCGTTAGAGTATAGTTGCATACTTGCATTTTGTCTCACATCATATTGCATCATGTAATGTATTGATTTGGATTGTGACATTGGTTATTTGTCTATGAACTACTCAGTGAGTTCTTTTGAGCTCACTCTTAGGGGAGAATGTTGTTTTAAATGATTATGCAGGTGAAGAAGAGATCCTGAGATCCGATTTGGAGACACTTCCCTTATATTATACAGTTGAGGAAATAATGGGAGCTGATTGTAGTTTGTGGTAGAATGTGTATACCCATATGGAGCACTATTATGGCCCTGATCAACAATGATAGGAGATGCCTCATTTGCCAATGGGACTACAAGCTAGAGATTGATCCTAAGTTGCAAGTGTACAAGCAATCTAAGAAAAAAGGCGAAACACTAGAACACTTAGGATAATTTCGACTTTACGTTATTCCTTTTTTGTTGTATACTTTAGATTTAACATTACTTCCACAATCTGATTCTATTTTGAGATCCTTCTGAGATCCTTAACATTTGATTTATTTCTTTATCATCATTAATATATTTATTTATTCTTGCTCATGATTGGACTATTGTGTGGAATGATTGGTGATTGTCTGAGACCTGATCTATGGCGTTGTGGATCACACCTTCGGGTATTGGGGTAAATGGGTACCGGCTGGGGGTCTTGACAAAGTATTATCAAGGCCAGGTTTCACAAAATCCTAACTATGAAAAATATAGTAGTAGAGCATCCTTAGGACATAGATCTAGAAGTGACCCAACTCTCCTATAGTGAATAATAGATAACAGAAAATTAGATACTTGAATTAAAGAACCATAATACATCAAGTATGAATAATACACAATAACCATGGTGATACAAACATTATAATTAAAAGAAAGAAATAATGCACAATAAACAAAGTGAAACATTCTAAATTTCATTAATTGATTAGAAATTTTTACAACATAAAGCTAAATTAAGTACATCTAAAGTTAGCAGAAGTCAAAATCCTAGAGCTAATGGCCTATCTAGGTGACCATCTCTAAGAGCTGGTACTATGTCGATTTGTGCGAGCACGGACCTCGTCCTCCACTTGAGACAGTCTCACATTTATCTTTGACAAGTGAGTCACTACATCCACCTATCAGACCTCCATCCTCTCAAGATTGGTGAAAAGTCTAGACCACTATGAGTCTGCAAGTGGCATCTCTAGAGCCTGATGAGGGACCCCCAACCTCCATCTGTTGAAGCAAAATATCATCATACTCCTTCTCTTGTACCTGATCATCCTCCTGCTCATCAGCATGAGCTTGATCATGGGCCTGAACCTCATCCTCATCATCATCCTCATCATCATCATCATCATCACCATCCTCATCACCCTCCTCATCATCCTCATCATCCTTATCCTTGGCCTAGATCTCCTCGTCAAGCCTCTGAGGTGATCCTAAATATCCCTGGAGTCCCATCAAGGAAATTAGACGACTCCCCATGACCTCACGTAAGCCTCTGTGAAGAATCGTGGTATCCTCCAAGCTAACCTCAAAATAGTGAAAGAGTCGAGTAAGAAGTCGACCGAATACGAGATTCCTAACTCCTGGATACTCAAGCCTGTCCATCATAGCCGGCTGAATAATGTAGGCTAGATTGATGCGATGACCGAGATATAAGGAGTAGGTCACAAAAGCCTGCATCGCTATGATCCTACTGTGGTGCCCTCCCTTTGGCACGATGTTCTTGCCAATGATGCAAGCAAGAACCCTAACCGATGGAAGCATCTTTGTGGCACAGCGTAGATGGACACATCTCTCGTCATCCCATAGTATGGAGCAAACAAAGCTAAACTTATAAGGAAACAAGTAAGTGTTATTCTCTGTAGTCAACGGAATCCACTAGCACTCTAGTCTGGAATGTGAGATGCATCTAGTTTGTGAGCCAAGACTCTGGTAGAGAACTGGATGGGTGTCTCACGTACCCTCGTGGAGATCACTAGTCTTGACTCACCTCTACCATCATCCTCCATCCTATGTGTCGGGTTACTCTAGAAATCACGACAAGCTCGGGGTAGATGGGTAGATCATCAAAGAGAAGATGACCCCACCCTAAAGCATGGAACCTCTTCTGAATACGAGAAGGCCCTCATCTCATCCATGATGACAAGTTGGCCGTACTCAATAGGTGAGTCTTCAAAGAAAGTGTGGAAGAGGTACATAGAATCCTGAGAGTCGAAAAGATCGGGACCCTCGATGCCATGGTTTGTGGAATGTTACCATGACCCCTCATAGGTCCACGATGCCCTCCTCGACGAGCCATGAGTATAAATCTGGTGAAGACAAGAAAAGAATGGCAATGCATTAGCAAAAATAATCAGCTAGCCTATTTATGGGCAAAAATGGGTAGAATGGTGAATTTTTGGAAAAATGCAAATTTGGTGCAAGTGAACTAGATTGGATGGACTATGATTTGGAGTAAGATTAGTGAGTTAAGAATGGTTTCAAGTGAAAACTCACCGAAATCCAAGCAAGAAGAAAAAAAATTCAGCAAGAGGCAATTTGGTAAAGAAAGTAAGGTTGTGATTTTTGGGAAATTTTGAAGTCATGAAGCATAAATCATATGAGAAGTTTGGAATCATGATTTGAAGTAAGTCAGATGTAAAATAAGTGGTTCAAACAAGAATCCATATGCATTAGAGGTTTGGAAAAATTTTCACCAAATAGGTACCTAATCTAAGATGAACAGTAAAATTTCATCAAAGAATGCAAGAACTTGATGTTGAAGCATGGCATTGAGTGCAAAATAGCTAGGAAGTAAAGAAAAGTACTCCTAGACATGTTTCTAACATAATCCATAACTTATCTCATGGTTAGAAGCAAAAATGCAAAAGGATTTGAACCGTTTGAGAGCCAACCGATGACATACCTTTGTTTGATGATCTAAAGAGATGTTGTTGGCATTGTAGAAGATTAAGGTAGCCCCAAAATCACCTTTGGTTGCAAGAGGAAACTTTTCTCGAGAGCTAGGAAAAAGTTTGGAGCAAAATGAGAAGGAGCAAAATGAGGTTTGTGGGCCATATTTAAAGCCCAAATTTTGCACAAGGTAGGTTTGGTCACTTTCCCTGGTTGCCCCAGGCTACCAACCTTGCCTAGTTTTGCTGATTTTTGGTTTTCGGGAATTGGATTTCATATATATAATTGATTATTTGATGACTTATATTGGTGAGTTAAGTGTTATATGCATGCTTGAGGTTTGAAATTTAGTTTCTGACAAGAATATTTGTTTGGTTGCCTTGGTTTTGGATTGACAGGATGCTGAACACAATGAACCAAAATGCTATGACTAGTCAAAATGTGAATGGAAGTAATCTTAATGGAGTTGTATCTCCTAGTGCTATTGAAAATCAGAGTTACCCTAATGATCAACCTGTTGGAAATCCTCCCGATGATCCCCAGATTGTGATTGTGCAAGATGTTCTGAACATAATGGGGAATATGATGCAACAGCAGAGCAACCAGTTTAACCAAATGATGACTGGGTTCATGGCTATGCATAATGACAACTATAATGCCCAAGTGAACCCTAATGTTGCTGGCACACCTGCTATAGGTGGTAATGTTGTTGTACACCATGCCAAGGTAATGGAGAGTTTTCTAAGACTTCAAGTGCCGAACTTCACTAGTATAACTAAGGACACTCTGTTTCCTAACAAGTGGCTTCAGGAAATGGTGAAGGATTTTTGGAAATTACAATGTTCAGAAGCTCAAAAGATTATCTTCGCAGAAAAAAAATCTCCAACATAAAGCAAATGCATGGTGGAAGCAACTCACCTAGTTTTAGAGGCTTTGCATAACAACGACATTACATGGGATGTGAAACCCAGCCCTAACCTTGACCTGGAAACCCTATGGTTTGTAGGTCCGACAACCTGAAGTAAAGCAAGAAGTCAGCTATTGGCCATCCCAATGGAAGACTTGGTGGTTGGCTTAGAATCCATGAGTGTTGATGTCAATGTTCCATTTATGGAAACTGCACCCTGATGAAGATGGAATTAGTTGATAGACTTGGAGTGCTCTCTGTCATGGTTCGAAGGCATTTCTACCTACTAGGTAAGTCACATGGTGTCTGTGCAAAACCCCTTTATGTTTGGATTTGATCTGAGCCTTCAATTCCCTATTTTGGATTTCTTTGTTTTGATTGGTCGACTCATTGCAGTCGACCAATCCAATCGACCAATGGGATCTGATTTTGCTAATTAGGTCTTTGCTTGCTCTATTTAAGTCCAATCTCAAGTCTACTTCGTATTTTTTGCCTCCAAACTCTTTGGAACGTACCAGAGCCCTCTGCAAGTCATCTCCCTTGCATCCTTGGTGATTATCTTGACGAATCTTCGTCATAACTCGTGCTTTTACACAAAAAGGTATGTGATCATCCTCTTCTATGTTTCATCTTTGATTCTTCATTACTTGTCTTTCCTTTTCTGATTGAGGACAATAGTAGTGACGTTGTATCTCTGTTGCAACCATCACTATACTCTTTCCCTCTCTTTTCCTAAGGATCTAAAGCTTGGTGGATGATCTTCATTAAAATCATCACTCGCTTTTGAAGGAAAGCTTGTATTCATTTTCTTTCCTTATTTAGATTGATGTTCTTCAGCCTTAGCTTTATTTCTCTTGAGAATCTATGCATGCTATTCATGAATCCTTTGTCATATTAGTGATCCATCATCCTATTGGTCTTGTCCATGATTTTTACTAAGGATTCTTCAAGAACCATGATTGATCTAATTATGGTAACTTTTGTTTCCTAATTTGTAACTTGAAGACTTGATTTGATTAGTGTTTTGGAGTCCTCTATATACTAGTATACTGCCATTGTAGTTTCCCCCTTATTTAGTACCTTTTTGAACCACCAAATTCGGTTTCATATTCTAAAATTCTGATTTTTGAAGGCCACTGTCTCTGTTGGTCGACTCATTGGTCGACTGAGGCAGTAGACCAATCCAATCGACCAATGAGTACAGCAACCTCGTATTTGGTCTGTTCTGGATGTTTTGATATCTTTCCTTCTAGGTATCTTTCCTAATATGTTATATATACTTGTTTAGGACTTCCTTCCTGTCACATCCACCCAGCCGGTACCCTATCTGGCATACCCGAGTGTGTGATCCACAGTCCACAAGATCCAGTAGTTAGTGAAATCATCCTCCCACATTCACAACAATATAATCAAGAACAAGACTAAATCAATGTTAATAATATTATTCAAATGAATCAAAGATAAGTAATGAGATAATCATCAGAGTGCGGAAAAGATACCAATAGATATATAAATCAGAAGTAGAGTGAGGCGGAATCTCACTCCACGAGTACAGCAGAATGTAGATCGAAAGTCAAATGGGATTACAACCGATTCTAAAGACAGGAAAGAAAGATATAATCTAACTAAACTAGAGTCTTTTCTACTTTATAAAGGATGTCCTCATAAACGTAGACTTCATCGATGATGCTCAAACGCTCACACTCCACAGTAGGGCTAATCCTGGTAATAAGAGAGACCACTCGAGGGATCCTCACAGTAATCTTCGTAATTGCCAACACTTTGCGTATGGTACACTTCTTCATCTTGCGCTTCCTCATATTGCGCTTCATAGCCATCAAAACCTGTAGAATAGTCTAACAAAAGATATTGTACAAAAAGGAGTGAGTTTCAAAAGAAACTCAGCAAGGCAAGTTATTCCATAATAGCATAAATAACATAGTATCACAACAAAGCAATAAAGTGATATGAAATGAGACAACAATGCATGTATGAGTCGAACTCTATGTATGCTGGTCTCTATAGGCAGACATGCTTTAAGTCATAGCACCATACTTCTTTGGGTAGGTCTCATCTCACAATGCCGGTTGGCAAAGGGTCCTTCATCCATCTTGGACAATCCATGGCCGGGGGTTAAGTCACCTCTTTCTCACATCACCATTTGGTCTAAGTATTGGCGCATGTCAAGGTAAAGCCTAGCCCAATGCAAGTCTTCTACTTAGTCATATCAACTCAGATCCAGATACATCCATTCCTCGCCCCTGGCTATCCTTTACGGTATCCTTCACACTAGAGTCAGCGTATCCGACTCTCTCAAATACGGACTCATCAACCCTATAGGTCATCCACATATAGTAAACGGGAAGCTCCATGTCCTCTCATGGGTTGGTTACCGGTCTTGAACGCCCATGAGCCCAAGTCTATCCATATGCAACTCTACCCACAAATGGTCCCCACAATGTGATTCATGTCCCCTCACGGATATAACTCACCGGTCTTGAGCACCCATGAATCCCCATTGCTACCATGGGTCGTTCGGTCTCAATACCCTTCCTATTCGGGTCTATTATAACAAGGGTATAACCTAGCCAAACACTGCTAGACAAGTCCTAGGTATGAAAATCAATAATCCGGGAAAGCGTCAAAAGGCAACATTGGAAATATCCCATACTACTCCCAATGAGGTCCAAGGACAGAAATGTCAAAAGGACATTCCCCAATCCCAAATCATACCTAAGCAATCACAACCATAATTCAGTCATATCATCCACGACAAATATCTCATCATATGAAAGAGTATAATAAGACAAGCTTAAATAAATAAGAAAACATACATGAGTAAGTATTCATACATAATCCAATACATAAAGTAAATAAGGAAATAAGATCCTAATGTACTTGCAGCATTCATATCATAATAGAAACTAACACAACAGTAGCAAATCTAAGTAGTTCCCAGATTAGAAACTTAATCTATGCAAATCTATGTTAATATGGTAACAACTTTCCTTACCTTAAATAGATCCGAGAATATTCCGGACGGACAAGAGGATGAATCCAAAGTTAGCAAATAAACCCTAGAATAGCATCACACAATCATTAGGAAGTAGTCCTATAAGAATAAGCATGAATCGAATCAAATCGGATGAAGAAAACAGATTCTGCTGTTGCGGGTTGATTGGTTGGGTTGAGTGCTCCAGTCGACCCAGGCAATCTGCCCAAGAGCAAATCTGAAAGTAAAAATAGAATCTTGATCCGAAACCTATGCTACACAAACCGGAATGCGACGAAACTTGGAGGGATTGTCTAACACAGTAGTCTAAGCCTAAAAAGCATAATTTAGACATCAAACCACCATTAAAACATTACTTACTAATTTAGAACCATAGTTTCTATTTTGGTAAAAATCATAGTTTTCATTGGAAACATGCTATGAATGAAAGAGATGAACTAGAGATGATTAGATCTCATTCTAGTACAAGAACATAGTAGATCAGAGGTATGAATAACCATAGAGAAGCATCTATAATGCTAGAATGAATCAAAATAGGAAATATTATCATAGTTTAAGAAGAAATCATAAGAATCATGTCAAGAATGGATGAGATGATCATAGTACAAGAGAATGAAAAGAGATTGTGAAGATATGACTACAAGGTTGCAGCATCTTCATCATAATCCCAGTTCAGAGATGAGAGTGATCATAGAAAGAATAAATCATTAACATAAAAGATAGATTACTAACCTTTAATTGAAGAACAAGAGAGAGAGTTTCCAAGATTGCAAGATTAGGTCTTCTTCTTCACTCTTGGAGGCTTGGAGATGGTTTCCCTTCGTTCTCTAAGTGTTATGGAGGCTAGGGATACTAAAATCACGAAGTCATGGGGTATATATAGCAAGATTCTCAAAACAGAAGATTATGTTCGAGTTCAGCAACTCTGGGTCGATTGGCTGGGTAGCATTGGCCAGTCGACCCAAGCACTCGACCCAGGCTGACAGCAAGGCCAAAAATAGGGATTTGAGGGTCTTCCACTACTCGGAATCAAACGAAACTTTAAACACATATTCTATAACATACCTAGCATGGAAAAATGCCTTTAAATCATATCCCACCAAGCTCTAAGGTCATCAACTAATCTTCTATTCATCAAGGTGCAATCTCTTCTCTATATCCAACGCTGTCTTCAAGTATGGGGCATCATCTTCAATCTCCATAGGTTCGGAGTCGAACACTATATCTTCTACGAATATGGCCCATAGTTGACTTTCACTTCTACTTCGGGTCTTCGGACCTACAATCAAAGAGTATCCGGGCTAAGGTTAGGGCCGAGTTTCACACTTCCCAAGTTTAGTCAAAGTCTTACTTGATTCCCCAAGATCCTTTGCGAGTTATATAAGGTAAGGACGGTTATTTCCTTAATTACATAGATTGCATTATCTAGTTTCTATATTTGAATATCATTGATTTGTTTCCTTAATTAGATTTTTACAATGATATACTACTGATGCAACTTGTAAAACCCAGCCCTAACCTTGACCCGGAAACCTTGTTATTTGTAGGTCCAGTGACCCGAAGTAAAGTAAGAAGTCAGCTTTGGGCCATCCCAGTAGAGGACTTGGTGTCGGCTTTGAATCCATGAAAGTTGATGAGGAAGTTCTATTTTTGGAAACTGAATCTTGATGAAGATCGGATTAGTTGATGGACTTGGAGTGCTCTCTATCTTGGTTTGAAGGCATTTCTACCTATTAGGTAAGTCACTTGACTTGTGTGCAAAACCCCTTTAGGATTGGATTTGATCTGGGCCTTCAATTCCCTGTTTTGGTCTTGCTGTTAGCATTGGTCGACTGATTGGTCGACTGGGCCGATCGACCAATCCACTCGACCAATGAGTCTTGTCTTTGGCAATTAGGTTGTTCTTGCTCTATTTAAGTCCAATCTCGAGTCCACTTCGTGTTTGCTGCCTCCAAACTCTCTGGAACGAACCAAAGACCTCTGCAAGTCATCTCCCTTGCATCCTTGGTGTTTTCTTGACGGATCTTCGTCAAAACTCTTCTTTTGCATCAAAAGGTATGTCTACTCTCTCTTCTTCTCCTCCATCTTTGTTTTTCTTTCCTTTTTGAGTTGAGACAGTAGAAGAGATGCTGCATTCTCTGTTGCAAACATCTCCGAACATGTTCTCATGATCATCCTAAGGATTTGAGGCTAGAACAATGATCTTAACCATGATCATTGCAAGCTTTTGAAGGAATCATGATCAAACCATGATCTAATCTTGTTAAACATCTGATTTGAATTCTGATCCCTTTGGATCTTCTATGTTGATCATGTTAGTAGTTAGTTCTTGTGTTTTCTTTCCATGATCCATGATCTATCAATCTCTAGTTGTTCTCTTCTACCATACTATGTGTTCTTCATGAAGCATGGTAGTTACATATATGGTAGGTTTTATTTCCTAATTTAGATTTATGCTTCTAAGCCTTGTTCCTTGAAGATCTAAGTATGTTTTCATGATACCATTACCTGAAGCAATGATCCATCCTCCTATTGTTCTTGTCTTTGATTTCTATTTCGAATTCATCAAGATCCATGGTTGATCTAATTATGGTAACTTTTTGTTTCCTAATTTGGATCTTGATATCTTGATTTGATTGGTGTTTTGAGGTACCCTATATGTTGGAATACTGCTGATGTAGTTTACCCCTTGATTAGTACCCTTTTGAACCACCAAATTCGGATTTCATATCTTAAAACTCTTTTTTCTAGGCTCTTGTCTGCATTGGTCGACTGATTGGTCGACTGGGCCAGTCGACCAATCCACTCGACCAATGAGTACAGCAACTCCAGAATTGGTCTGTGTTGGATGTTTTGGTATCTTTTCTGTTAGGGATCTTTCCTAATATGTTGTATATACTTGTTTAGGACATTCTTCTCAAGTTTGCCAAGATCTTACTTGATTTCTTAGGATTCCTTTGCGAGTTATAAAAGGTAAGGATGGTTATTTCCTTAATTACATAGATAGCATGAATCTAGTTTCTATATTTGAATATCATTGATATGATTCCTAAATTAGATTCTTACAATGATATACTACTGTTGCATGACTTTGATTACAGTAGCATTACTTATTCATATTAGATTGATTCATGTATGATTTACTTACCAATGTTATACAAGTTGATTGTACTTATTGATTTCTTTCCATATATGAAGTTACCATATATGTGATGATATGAATTGATGCATGTGTATGCTTAAGTATGGTTTGGAAAGGAGAGGTGTCCTTTTGACACTTCTGTCCTTGGACTACTATGGGATGTTTCCGGAGATGCCCTCTGGACACCTTCCCAAACTGTTGGATGACATATCTAGGATTGTCTAGTAGTGTTTGGCTAGGATGTCCTGTTATGTCGGACCCTAATCGGAGGGGTATTGAGACCGAACGACCCGTGGTAGCAATGGGGATTCATGGGCGCTCAAGACCGGTAACCAACCCGTGAGAGGCCGGGAATCACATTGTGGGGGCCATTTATTGGTAGGGTTGCATATGGTTAGACTTGGGCTCACGGGCGCTTAAGACCGGTAACCAACTCCGTGAGAGGACGTGAGAGCTTCCCGTTTACCATATGTGGATGATCAATAGGGTTGATGAGTCCGTAGTCGGGGACTATGAGGACTCTAGTGTGAAGGATACCGGAAAGGATCGTCGGGGACGAGGAATGGAAGTATCCGGATCGACTTGATGTAACTAAGTAGAAGACTTGCATTTGGCTAGGTTTTACCACGACATGCGCCAAGTACTTATACCAAATGGTTGTGAGAGAGTGTGTTGACTTAACCCCCTGCCAAGGTTTGTCCCGAGGGATGAAGGACCCATTACCAATCGGCTGCTCAAGACCGGTGAAATGATCCGTGAGAAAATCCAAGATATCTTAAATGGTTGAGGATGTGAGTGGACTTTCCTAAAGAAGTACGGTGCTATGACTTAAAGCATGTCTGCCAATAGAGACCAGCATACATAGAGTTAGATTCATTCATTCATTGCTTGTCTCATATCATATTGCATTTATGTTTGTTCCGGAATCCTGCCATTTATGTTATTATGGATTTTTAATCGCGCCTTCTTGAGTTTCTTTGAAACTCATTCCTTTATTGTACAATGTTTGTTAGACTATCCTGCAGTACTTGAGTATTATGACGGTCCCTATGAAGAAGCGCAAGGCGAAGAGGCATATCTCCAGGAAGGTGATTGCGGTTACCACAATTACTCTGAAGATCCCGCGAGTGGTTATGCTCCGTACGATGCTTAGTCCGACCATTGAGTGGAAGCGACCTTGTGCCATTTATGAGATTTACACTTATAAGGATGTTGTCTATAAAGTGGAGAACAATTTAGTTACCCAATGTACTTGCTACTGGGATTAGATTTTGTCTAGTTTATTCTTTTAGAGCTACTTTTCCGCTGGTTGTAGAGTGGGATTTTTGCCTCACTTTACTTATCTGTTTGACACTCTGATTATATCTATTATTCTGATTCATTTATGATTCATTCTTTCTTTATTGGATCTATGGTTTATCTTCCGCACTTTTATTATGATTGTTCATGATTATGTTATTGTTTATGTGGGAGGTTGATCACTCGATACCTGATCTTCGGGCTGTGGATCAC
Source organism: Hakea prostrata (assembly GCF_041222555.1). NCBI lineage: Eukaryota > Viridiplantae > Streptophyta > Magnoliopsida > Proteales > Proteaceae > Hakea > Hakea prostrata. Next base: position 43,107,692 of record NC_142600.1, read on the forward strand.
ACTCTCGGGTATGCCAGATAGGGTACCGGCTGGGAGGGCGTGACAGAACTACCTTGATTACAGTAGCATTAATTGTATATACTAAATTGATTCATGTGTGATTTACTTACCAAATATATGCAAGTTGGATGTTATTATTGATTTCTTTTCATATAAGAAGTTACCATGTATGTGATGTTATGGATTTATGTTTGTGAATGATTAAGTATGGTTTGGAAAGGAAAGGTGTCCTTTTGACACTTCTGTCCTTGGACAACTACGGGAATATTATGGGATGTTTCCGAAGATGCCCTCTGGACACCTTCCTAAACTGTTGGATGACATATTTAGGACTGTCTAGTAGTGTTTGGCTACGATGTCCCGTTATGTCAGACCCTAATTGGAGGGGGTTTTGAGACCAAACGACCCGTGGTAGCAATGGGGATTCATGGGCGCTCAAGACCGGTAACCAACCCGTGAGAGGACAAGAATCACATTGTGAGGACCATTTATCGGTAGGGTTGCATATGGATAGACTTGGGCTCACGGGCGCTTAAGACCGGTAACCAACCCGTGAGGGGACGTGAGAGCTTCCCGTTTACCATATGTGGATGACCTATAGCGTTGATGAGTCCGTAGTCAGGGACTATGAGGACCCTAGTGTGAAGGATACCGGAAAGGATCACCAGGGGCGAGGAATGGATGTATCTGGATCTGACTTGATGTAATTGAGTAGAGACTTGCATTTGGCTAGGCTTTGACCCTGACATGCGCCAGTACTTAAACCAATGGTGATGTGAGAGAGTGGTGACTTAACCCCCAGCCATGGAATGTCCCGAGGGATGCTGGACCCACTACCAAAAGACGTTGTGTGATGAGACCTTCCTAAAGAAGTACGTTGCTATGACTTAAAGCATGTCTGCCAATAGAGACCAGCATACATAGAGTTAGAATCATATTGCATCATGTGTTTCGTATCATATAGCATTTTACTTTGCTTTGAAATCCTGCTATTTATGTTGTTATGGATTAACTGCCTTACTGTGTTTCTTTGAAACTCATTCCTTTTGTGCAATGTTTTGTTAGATTACTCTACAGGTACTGATGACTATGAAAGTCAATATGAGGAAGCACAAACTGAAGAGGCGTACTTCACGCAAGGTGCTAGCAACCATGAATATTACATTGAGGATTCCTCAAGTGGTTTTGCTTGTTACCAGGATTAGCCCTACTGTGGAGTGGGCACGTCTGAGCGTCATTGGTGAAGTCTATGTTTATGAAGACATTCTTTATAAGATAGAATAGACTTTAGTTTAGTTTTTTATATCTTTCTTTCTTATCTTAGAACCAGATGTAACCTTTCTTTTGACTTGCGATCTACTTTCCGCTTGTTGTAGAGTGGGACTCTGCCTCACTTTACTTTGTTGATTTAGACATTCTGATTGTCTTTCGTACTCTAATGATATATGATTTATTCTTTCTTTATTTGGATCTTTTGGATTATACTTTGTACATTGATTATTTATGTTCATGATTATGTTATTGTCTATGTGGGAGGTTGATTACCTCGATACTTGATCTTCGGGGCTGTGGATCACACACTTGGGTATGCTAGGTAGGGTACCGGCTGGGTGGATGTGACAGAGTGGTATCAAGCCCACAGTTCAAGGAAATCCTAACCACAGAAAACAATAACGGAACATTCCTGAGTCATAAATCTGAAATGACTCCTTTACTCTTAGAAGTGAATAATAGAACATTTGGATTCGAAACTTAACCAATGAAGCATAACTGAATATTTTTGAATAACATACCATAATTATACTTAAACAAATGTCACTTAATACAATAAAAGAAAAGTGCATAATGCACAATAATAAAGTGAAACAAAGTGAACTTCATTAATTTCAAAAGTTTTTACAACGATTACATCAGATAATGCATAAATGGAAATCCTAATGTATAGTCTATCTAGGTGATCTCCTCAGATCTCTGAAAGCTCTGAAGTCCTCTCTAGCTGACTCACCTAATGCTCTATCCTATCCTGTCGTGACTCCATCCTCTTATACATCTGCTCCTGTCTGACCTCCATCCTCTCCAGCATGGAAGTCATCGATCTCATCTGTGCACCGAGATCTGAAGTCTCTGGAACTGCATGAGACGGGCGACCTGTTTTGAAGTGTGATGAAGGAGGAATCTCGTGATGCTCTAGCTCAGCCTAGTGCATCTCTATGTCATCTCCTGCCTGATCATCACTATCAGGACCGACATCCTCTCCTCCATCCTTAGACTCCTCCTCCTCCTCTGTCTCCTCATCATCCTCATCCTCTGGACCAGGAGTCCTCATTGTCTATTTCAGCTTCATCTGTCGGATAGTCCTAGTCCCGATCGTATACCCCAGTGAACCAGTGTCCACCGGTGTATCCTCGAAACTCACTCCGAAGTGCCGAAAGATCAAAGTCAGTAGCTTCCCATAGCAAATGTTCCGCATACTAGCCACAAAAATAGATCCAAGCATGACCTTCGAATGATGTAAGATAGGTCTATCTAGAAGCCCATGTAGATGCGGTAGATAACCAAGGCCTCCATCACTATGACCCAATGGTGATGTCCGGCCTTCGGTATAATGTTTCGGCAGACAATGCAACCGATAATCCGTGCCGAATCTATCATCCGCCCGCTGTTCCACAGAGTGTTGCATCGGCAATCATCCCATAGCATAGAGCATATCTCGTGTAGCTCATGCAGCATCAAGTAGCTGTCTATCCCTGCTCCCGCAGGTATCCACACACATTGCCGTGGGTAGTAAGGAACCCGCAAGATCTCAGCCAATGATCTCATGGAGAAGCGGATCCGTGTCTGAAGGACCCTACTCCTGAGGACTAGCCGAAGAGGATGTCCTGGACCTCTAGACTCCTCAATAGATGTAAGGTTGCTAAAGAACAACCTCACTAGCTCTGGATATACGGGCAAATCCTCGGTGAAGAGATGTGTCCACTTCATAGTGTCGAATCTCTGCTGAATCCTGAACACTTTGAGCTGTCGAAGGTGAAGTAGGCATCCGAGCTCGATACTGCAGTAATTGAAGTAGGCCTCGTACAAGAACTCAGCCTAAGGGGTATCAAATTTGTCTGATCGCCGAACCTCCTATCTAGGCTCTGAAGGAACTTGACCTCTACCCCTGAGTGCCCCTACCATACGACCTCGACCTCGACCTCGTCCTCGCCCTCCTCTCTGCATGGTGTATGTCTGTGGAAAAGACAAAAGACATTGCTAGTTAGTGCTATTTCAAGATTTCAACCCAAAAAGGGCATTTTCATAATTTTTCGAAAAATTTCAAATTTGGGGAAAATTCGATTTGAAGATACTAGCATGTGCACAATACTTGGAATTGCATGATCACGAAGTTTATTTGAAGAGAATCGATCGAAAACTTGGTTCAAAGTGGAAAATTCAGCAAGAAGAATTTGGGGATTTTTGCAAACTAGGTCGAAATTGGATTTTTGAAAAGTTGGAATTGGTTAAATCAAACTATATGGACATATCTACAATATCATCTTGAGCATGTAGCATTTGATTTTGTGCGAAAACTCCAAGCAGTTTACGAGAAATCGAATTTTTTCTAAAGTTAACGATTTCGGTATGAAAACGTTGTGAAAGTGCTAGAATGTGTTAGAACTTGTTGTCTATGCATTTTATTGTGTTTAAAACCTAGGGAATATGTTTCTAAGTATTCCTAAGCATGATTTCTAGCATTGGATACAAGTAAAACATGATTTCTATGGAATTTCAAGCATGAGAGATTGTATATAAAAGAAGAAATGAGAGATTTACCTTGTATGTGATGAATGTGTGATGTAGTGTTGTTGTTGAAGCACTAAAACACCTCAAGAACACTTGGAAGAATCTTAGAAGACTTTCCCCAGAGCTCTCTCACGTTTTGAAGTGGATAGAATGAAGTTAGAATGAGAAAATGAG